>NC_052318.1:42682107-42897107 GCF_016432855.1 Salvelinus namaycush | reverse complement strand
GCTGTGTGTGTGAGCACGTGTGTGTGTTTGTAAGCGAGAGAGCTACCTCAGCACTAGATGCCACTCCTGTTGTCCACCTTAACTCAGCCGGTGAAGTGCAGGGTAGCTGCTCACTCGTACCACCCCTGTAGGCTATACGTACTGTAGAAATGCAGGAGAGCCATTGCAAGGAGGACATGGCCGATTTCATGCATGGGAAGCAACACGTGTTAATTCATTTTCCAAGTAGGCTAACATTGTTAGAATATGTGTGTATGTATGTAAATAAGATGGAAAAAATGCAATGACAATATTCAGGTTGCTCTATAGTAGGCCTATGTATTTGTAAATGGTTTGCACCCTGGAAATTGAACAAGAAAATAAACATTGTCTCTACACTCCTGGATGGAACAATCCTGCTTGGGCTGTGTCAGACAGTACTCCACCTGGACACAGAGCCATTGGAAGCAGTCCCGTCTGTCTCCAGCACGCCCATGGAGCCTGTCTGTCTGTCCGGAGCATGACTGCTGAGTGTGCCTGTGGCTGAGAGTATCAGGGACCTCACAGAGACTATCTGCCCTGTGACCTTTGGTCTCACCTATGTACCTGAACTCTGAGCACAAAGATGAACTCTGGGACAGCTAGCGGCCCCCCGGCCTGCCCCACCCCGCCCCGCCGGTCCGCTCCTCTTCTGCGGTCGCTTCTGTACATTCCTCTCTTTTGAATGTGTAAACCTGTACACGTGGTGTGAAAATTCCTCTATAAATGTGTATCAAGAGAATGGAACAAAGACAAAAAAGCGTTTCTTTTTAAATTATTCCTATTATTATTCTACTATTATTATCATCTGGGTTTGTAAACTGCTGATCCATCTGGTAAACCTCAGCAGGCCCCATCTTTGGAAACAGACAGATGAGAAAAAGCGACAGGGGGAAACTAAGGTTTCGGATAAGCTATTTTTAATTGTGGTTAAAGCTATAGACTTTTTTAAATTATGAATTGTGCATGGCTGTGTCTTGAGTGTAAAACAACAAAATACTGCAGTTTGGGAACTGGACTGAAATAAAAATAAATAAAACATCATTGTAAATTAACTTTTTGGTTTGAATAGATTTACTTTGACCTTTAAGTAGGGATTACCCGGCAAGTCATTTTGAGCAAGGGAGTACGGTAGTTTAGACACATGCAGTATACCCTTTAGACATTTCAAGTTGCTCAGTGGAAGGATACAAATTGATGACCATAGTCCAAAACTTACACTGTAGATACTGTACATTCAGGTTATTCAAGACTTTACAATATTGTGTAGCAAAAACTCAAACATTTGGTCTGTTTCTCAACAATATCAAAAGAGGCACATACATTTCTATATGATAACAAACATGCTATTAAAATGTATATGCTGCATCATTTTGTAGACAGATACAATATGTGTATCACTTCAGTGAGCTATTGTGTTTCAGAGTGTATAGTTTAGTATAAAATAATTGCATTTTGTCTTGCTTCATGCGGACTTTTTCACATTCATTCACCTTTCAAAAAGGCATAACTTGTCTCTTTACAAAACACAAAGTAATGCAATAACAGTAAGAAAAAATGTACTCCGGAAGGCTTGAAGGTTCTTCTTGGTCAATGACCATGCCAGTCCTTAAAAGATTATGAGCTCACATTCATAGACATTCTGACAACCAAATGATGTCTTGTGGTGATAAGCTCCTGTCCAAAGTCTCCTTCTGGCGTTGTTATTGCAAGCAAGAGGTGACAAGAGTGTTGTATACATTGTCAATGTGACCCAGGTAGTAGTCAGCTGATCCAGGTCACATCTCTGTGAGCTCGGTGCAGGTGACGATGCGGAGGGTGATGGAGCCAGGCATCTCGTCGGCCATGGCTCTGCCTCTTTTCCTTAGCTGGAGCCTCTGGGGTTTGGTCGAGTCTTTTAATGAGCCTGTCAGAACCACCTGGCCCAGGAACTGGTCCTTCACAGCGTTACTATTCCACACCTGGGGAAGAGGACAAGAAGGGAGGGGTAGACCAGGTAAGACCAAAACATGAAAACTACAATAACACTAAGAACATCAAGTGTACCAATTCATGAATCACTTTATCTTTAGTTCCCATTGGTATTTATGATATTTGACACCTCTATATCTTACCTCCACAGTGATTGGCTTCCTGGGCTTCTTTCTGTAGAAGATGGCTCTGGTCTCAAACACCGGGTCCAGGGTGTCTGCCTTAACTGTTGACCGGACTGAGTGGCCCTCACAGGACACGATCACATATGGATCTGCACCTGCACAATGACACAGTATGAACCAGCCATAAGGTCATGCTGAGTAAACTCTTGTAATGTCTATTTCTGACTTATGTTTCCCTGTAATGTACAGTCGTGGCCAAAAGTTTTGAGAATGACACAAATATTATTTTCCACAAAGTTTGCTGCTTCAGTGTCTTTAGATATTTTTGTCAGATTTTGCTATGGAATACTGAAGTATAATTACAAGCATTTCAAAAGTGTCAAAGGCTTTTATTGACAATTACATGAAGTTGATGCAAAGAATCAATATTTGCAGTGTTGACCCTTCTTTTTCAAGACCTCTGCAATCCGCCCTGGCATGCTGTCAATGAACTTCTGGGCCCCATCCTGACTGATGGCAGTCCATTCTTGCATAATCAATGCTTGGAGTTTGTCAGAATTTGTGTGTTTTTGTTTGTCCACCCACCTCTTGAGGATTGACCACAAGTTCTCAATGGGATTAAGGTCTGGTGAGTTTCCTGGCCATGGATCCAAAATATTGATGTTTTGTTCCCCGAGCCACTTAGTTATCACTTTTGCCTTATGGCAAGGTGCTCTATCATGCTGGAAAAGGCATTGTTCGTCACCAAACTGTTCCTGGATGGTTGGGAGAAGTTGCTCTCGGAGGATGTGTTGGTACCATTCTTTATTCATGGCTGTGTTTTCAGGCAAAATTGTGAGTGAGCCTATTCCCTTGGCTGAGAAGCAACCGCACACATGGATGGTCTCAGGATGCTTTACTGTTGGCATGACACAGGACTGATGGTAGCGCTCACCTTGTCTTCTCCGGACAAGCTTTTTTCCGGATGCCCCAAACAATCGGAAAGGGGATTCATCAGAGAAAATGACCTTACCCCCGTCCTCAGCAGTCCAATCCCTGTACCTTTTGCAGAATATCAGTCTGTTCCTGATGTTTTTCCTGGAGAGAAAAGGCTTCTTTGCTGCCCTTCTTGACACCAGGCCATCCCCCAAAAGTATTTGCCTCACTGTACGTACAGATGGACTCACACCTGCCTGCTGCCATTCCTGAGAAAGCTCTGTACTGGTGGTGCCCCAATCCTGCAGCTGAATCAACTTTAGGAGACGGTCCTGGCGCTTGCTGGAATTTCTTGGGCGGCCTGAAGCCTTCTTCACAACAATTGAACCGCTCTCTTTGAAGTTCTTGATGATCCGATAAATGGTTGATTTAGGTGCAATCTTACTGGCAGCAATATCCTTGCCTGTGAAGCCCTTTTTGTGCAAAGCAATGATAACGGCATGTGTTTCCTTGCAGGTAACCATGATTGACAGAGGAAGAACAATGATTCCAAGCACCACCCTCCTTTTGAAGCTTCCAGTCTGTTATTCGAACTCAATCAGCATGACAGAGTGATCTCCAGCCTTGTCCTTGTCAACACTCACACCTGTGTTAACGATAGAATCACTGACATGTCAGCTGGTCCCTTTGTGGCAGGGCTGAAATGCAGTGGAAATGTTTTTTGGGGATTCAGTTCATTTGCATGGCAAAGAGGGACTTTGCAATTAATTGCAATTCATCTGATCACTCTTCATAACATTCTGGAGTATATGCAAATTGCCATCATACAAACTGAGGCAGCAGACTTTGTGAAAATGAATATTTGTGTCATTCTCAAAACGTTTGGCCACGACTGTATAGTATTCATTAGAGGTCATGCCGAGTATACTCTCATAGTGTCTATTTCTGACTTATGTTTCCCTGTAATGTATAGTATTCATTAGAGGTTGTGGAGCGTTCCCTAACCCCCTGTGCTGTCCTGGTTCTCCAGCCCCTCTGCTCCGTGGATGTAGATCTGGGACACAGCATGGGGGTAGCCAGTGAATGCACTCCAACACCTCATCCTGGGTTTGTGTTCTGTTAGCTCTCTGAGAGACAAAAAGTAATGCTAAAAACTGCATCGACATCATACTAAAGTGTGTTATTACATCTAAATAGGGCTCTTAGCTATGCCACAGGTCTAGTTCCAGTACCTGCATCCTGAGTCTACATCAGTGTAAACACGCAGCATGAACTCTCCCAGAATCTCCGGTTTTAAGGTGGAGGGGATGATGATGTAGCGACCCTTGGGGAGCGTGACCCTCGTGAACACCGTGCGGGCGTTGATGTACTTCGACGTTTGCACGTTCATCTGGGTGATGATGTTATGCATGCGGTACTTTCTGTTCAGTTCCACCTTAAATCAGAAGAAATCATTTCTCACCATGACTGTTCGCCAATTTTTGTTATTTCAGCTTGAACAGATTGAAACTCTAAATCATTGGTAACACTTCATTTTAATTAAGGGGTCCCTACAGTGTGCTTACATATGTAATTACACTGTAACAAGTATTGTAGTTAATTATAATAATTCATAGTTGCACTGTAGTAACAACATGTATCTGGTGGTAATTGCAGTCTGTGATTACAGGGGTGTAACAACGAATGCTTGTAACAACGAATGCAATTTAATGTTTTAAATTGTTAAATCATTTAATTGTGCATTTGACAATGGGTCAAGAACACACTTATCCAGCTTACCAGTGACCATCAAAGGTGAGTATTTGCCCACTGTATGGCATCATGTCAAAATTGTGAACATAGTGCCAATGGTGATGGTGGGGTTATTATATGGGCTGGCATAAGCTACGGACAACGAACACAATTGCATTTTATCGATGGCAATTTGAATGCACAAGATCCCGAGGCCCATTCTCGTGCAGTTCATCTGCCGCCATCACCTCATGTTTCAGCATGATAATGCACGGCCCCATGTCGCAAGGATCTTTACACAATTCCTGGAAGCTGAAAATGTCCAAGTTCTTCCAAGGCCTGCATGCTCACCAGAAATGTCACCCATTGAGCAAGTTTGGGATGCTCTGGATTGACGTGTACGACAGGCTGTTCCAGTTCCGGCCAATATCCAGCAACTTCACACAGGCATTGAAGAGTGGGACAACATTCCACAGGCCATGTCGCGCTGCATGAAGCAAATGGTGGTCACACCAGATACTGACTGGTTTAATGATCCACGCTCCTACTTTTTTTAATGGTACTGCATCAGTGACCAACAGATGCATTTCTGTATTCCCAGTCATGTGAAATCCATAGATTAGGGCCTCATGAATTTATTTCAATTGACTGATTTCCTTATATGAACTGTAACTCAGTAAAATACTTTTTATTATTGCATGTTGCATTTATATTGTTGTTCAGTATAGTTACCATGTACAGAATATACTTTCCATGCAATCTGTACATTTTGGGGGGATTAGCTAGCACACCACCTAATTGTCTATTCTTGACTAACTAGCTAGCTAACTACCTAAAGCTGGCAAATATGCTATGATCACTACTCGCTAGCTAACTAGATAGCTAACATTAGCTGGGCTTTCCACACCTGAATTAATGATTGTTGATCATTGCTAGACAACCATTTTCATGTCTTACCATAGATTTTCAAGTAGATTTAAGTCAAAACTGTAACTCCGCCACTGAGGAATATTCACTGTCTTCTTGGTAAGCAACTCGTGTAGATTTTGCCTTGAGTCTGGTGGAAAGCAGACTGAACCAGGTTTTCTAGGATTTTGCCTGTGCTTAGCTCCATTCTGTTTCTTTTTTATCTTGAAAAACTCCCCAGTCCTTAACGAATACAAGCATACTCATAACATGATGCAGCCACTACTATGCTTGAAAATGTGTTTTATTGGATTTGTCCCAAACATAACACTTTGTATTCAGGAAAAAAAGTGAATTGCTTTGCCACATTTTCTGCAGTATTACTTTAGTTCCTTGTTTTATTCTGTACAAGCTTCCTTCTTTTCCCTCTGTCAATTAGGTTAGTATTGTGGAGTAACTACAATATTATTGATCCATCCTCAGTTTTCTCCTATCACAGCCATTAAACTCTGTAACTGTTTTAAAGTCACCGTTGGCCTGCTAGTGAAATCCCTGAGTGGTTTCCTTCCTCTCCGGCAACTGAGTTAGGAAGGACACCTGTATCTTTGTAGTGACTGGGTGTATTGAAGACTATCCAAAGTGTAATTTATAACCTCGCCATGCTCAAAGGGACATTCAATGTCTGCTTTAAATTTTCTACCCATCTACCAATAGGTGCCCTTTGTAAAGCATTGGAAAACCTCCCTGTGGTTGAATCTGTGTTTGAAATTCACTGCTCGACTGAGGGACCTTACAGATAATTGTATGTGTGGGGTACAGAGACGAGTTAATCATAAAAAAATCATATTAAACACTATTATTTCACACAGAGTGAGTCTATACAACTTATCATGTGACTTGTAAGCAACATTTTCCCCCTGAACTGATTTAAGCTTGGGTTGAATACTTATTGACTCAAGACATTTAAGCTTTTCACTTTTGTAATTAATTTGTAAAAATGTTGAAAAAACATAATTCCACTTTGACATTATGGGGTGTTGTGTGTAGACCAGTGACAAAAAAAACAATTTAATCCATTTTAAATTCAGGCTGTAACACAACAAAATGTGTAAAAAGTCAAGTGGTGTGAATAATTTCTGAAGGCACTGTATACTATATATGCCTAAACTATAGAAATGATGATGATAATTAGGGATAATGTAGAGCGTCTATGCTAAGTCATACATTCTTCTTCTCTACCACAGATTGCTACAAGGTATCAGACTCCAGGATGGGAAAGGCTTTACAAGAAAGAAACAGATAAAGACAGTCAGACGGAGTTGTCGATTTCTATTGTTACTTGTAATGTTAAAATAGCTAGCTATCTAGGCTACTCACCATATTATATAAGCTTCAGATTTTAATCACCACTAGAATAGTTATTTTTATGTTATTGAGTAGGCCTATAGCTTTGTTTAATCTAATTAATAAAAGTATTAATCTAACAATAAAAATCCTTATTATTCTGTTGCAGTAAAGTTGACTAAAGTAAAAGCTCATCTTTTGTTTGTAAGTATTTTACTTGATAATGAGTAATGAGTAATTATAGTTACCTATGAGCAATTTCTATATAAAGTTACACTTCACTTTAAATAGCAAAATCCTGTGTAACAACTAGGCCAACCTTGTACTTATGAACAGGGGCGCAACTTTCACTAGGGACGGGGGACACGTCCCCCCCACATTCTGAAATTGTATTTTTGTCCCCCTCCCCCCCCAGTTGTATCATTGGTATGTGACTCAAAACGAGGCAACAGTGTGCTTTAGGACCGTGCGGACGCCTCCGAGTGGTCGGGTAGGCTGTTTGGAGTGTTTATCCAACTGGATAATAAAAAAAATACATATATTATGTCCCCCCTACTTCTAAAACCAAAGTTGCGCCCCTGCTTATGCAGATATTACAGATATGTACTCTGTGGTGTATTACTGTGTTAATTTTCTCATTTGGATGGTGCTTTCAGAAGCTGACGATTAGATTGTCAGGATGGGTAACATACTTTGTAGGTACACAATGATTACAAGTACCCCTCAAGTTACACAGGATTTAGCTAGTTAAAATTAAGTGTAACACCTAATAATCACAATGTATTTATGCAGATATTACAAGTCCTCTGTGGTGTACATTAATTACAAGTAAGTACCCTTCAACATCCACACGATTTAGCGAGTTAAAAAAAAGTGTATCTTGAGGGGTACTTACTTGTAATTCATGTGTACGTATATAGTACGTTAGCCATCCTGACAATCTGGCCCTCATTTTAAGGCTTCTGGAAGAACCATCCAAGTGGGATGTACACCACAGAGTACATGTAATATCTGCATAAGTACAATGTAATTACTAGGTGTTACACAAGATTTAATTAGTTTAAAAAGTGTAACACCTAGTAATTACATTATACTTATGCAGATACTACATGTACTCTGTGGTGTACATCCCACTTGGATGGTTCTTCCAGAAGCCTTAAAATGAGTGCCAGATTGTCAGGATTGATCATGTACTCTATACAGTGCATTCGGAAAGTATTCAGACCCCTTGACTTTTTCAACATTTTGTTACGTTAAAGCCTTATTCTAAAATGGATTCAATTATATTTTCCCGTTATCAATGTACACACAATACCCTATAATGACAAAGCAAAAACAGGTTTTTATAAATTTTGCCTTTTGGCAAATTTTAGCAAATTTATAAAAATGAAAAAACTTAATATCACATTTACATAAGTATTCAGACCCATTACTCAGTACTTTGTTGAAGCATCTTTGTCAGTGATTACATCCTTGAGTCTTCTTGGGTATGACGCTACAAGCTTAGCACACCTGTATTTGGGGAGTTTCTCCCATTCTTCTCTGCAGATCCTCTCAAGCTCTGTCAGGTTGGATGGGGAGCGTCGTAGCACAGCTCTTTTCATGTCTTCCCAGATTGGATTCAGGTCCGGTATCTGGCTGGGCCACTCAAGGACATTCAGAGAACTTGTCCCAAAGCCACTCCTGCGTTGTCTTGTCTGTGTGCTTAGGGTCGTTGTCCTGTTGGAAGGTGAACATTCGCCCCAGTCTGAGGCCTCTCTGTACTTTGCTCCGTTCATCTTTCCCTCGATCCTGACTAGTCTCCCAGTCCCTGACGCTGAAAAACATCCCCCACCAGTGTGATGCTGCTACCAACATACCTCAGCGTAGGGATGGTGCCAGGTTTCTTCCAGACATTCAGACCAAATAGTTCAATCTTGGTTGGTTTGAAAGTCCTTTAGGTGCCTTTTGGCAAACTTCAAGTGGGCTGTCATGTACATTTTACTTAGGAGTGGCTTCCGTCTAGCCACTCTACCATAAAGGCCTGATTGGTGGAGTGCTGCAGAGACGGTTGTCCTTCTGAAAGGCTCTCCCATCTCCACAAAGGAACTCTGGAACTCTGTCAGAGCGACCATCGGGTTCTTGGTCACCTCCCAAGATTGCTCAGTTTGGCCGGGCGGCCAGGTCTAGGAAGAGTCTTGGTGGTTCCAAACTTCTTTCATTTAAGAATGATGGAGGCCACTGTGTTCTTGGGGACCTTCAATGCTGCAGAAATATTTTGGTACCCTTCCCCACTTCTGTGCCTCGACATAATCCTGTCTAAATAGGGTATTCCTGGTTTTTTTTGTATAAATTTGCAAAAGGTTTTAAAAACCTGTTTTCGCTTTGTCATTATGGGGTATTTTGTGTAGCTTGATGAGGGAAAACATTTATTTCATCAATTTTAGAATAAAGTTGTAATGTAACAAAATGTGGAAAAAGGTCTGAATACTTTCCGAATGCTCTCACACATTAATTACCTGATACGCTTCATTTGAAGTAGCTAAATCCTGTGTAACACCGAGTAATTACGTTGTACTTATGCATGTATTACATGTACTCTGTGGTGTACTTGTGGGTTTAGCCTCTCACTTGGATGGCAAAGAGTATCAGGTTGTCATAATGGGTACTGCACACAGTAATTATAAGTACTTTGTTTATTATAATCTGGGACGACACCCATATGGTAGACCCCAGTCAGTGAGGTTGACCTATATCTTATCTGTTTTAGTAAACTCAATCAAGTTACAATTAACTGCATGTATTTACACTGTAATAAGAACCCCTTAAAATGAAGTGTTACCAAATCGTTTCATGATTACAGGTCTCATTGGAAGTTCTTGTCCCAGACATGAACTGGCCAATGTGGCCATTATAGGTAATGTCTACCCATTATTGTAAACACCCACTGGCTGATTTGCTGTTTGTTCAACGGATGAAGAGAGAAAAGGGAAATTCCATTGATTTAGCCAAATTCTTGTACGGATGGGGAAGCCAAACATGTAGCACAGAGAACTTCTCCCCTAAAATAAACTGCAGTTGGACCAACGCCCCACGCTCCAGACATGCACCCTGTCCTTTGGACAAACCCTCACTGACCCAGTCTCTCACCCCAGTCCCACTGCAGTCAATCTAAGAGGGTGTTAATATGAACTACCTTGAAGACGGTGAAGCCAAGGGTGAGGTTCTCTCCTTGGCCGATACGTCTGTGGATCTTCATGTCTCTCTGCTGTAGGGAGATCAGAACCTCGTCCACCTCCTTGGTCATGTCAAACAGGTACTGGGGGTTCTGTAGGAAGGTCTGTTTGTAGTTCATGCAGCCGCCACAGCGGTTGTGCAGAGGCTCTGAATGCTTGGTCCAACTCCCGAAATGCACCACTTCGTGCCATGTCTTGTGGATGGTGAGCAGAGAAGTGTTGATGAGATGACACACGTCTGCATCCGTGAAGTACTTACACCAGTCTGGAAACGCCATCCTATGGAGATAACACACAGAGAGAGACACAAATTAAGACTGGTAGATACTATAAAACTTCAATCAAACGCAGTCCCTTTTGATAGCTGGGCAACAGCACACATTTCAGCAAATTTACACCACTTTCAAATAAACGCTGGGTATAAATTAATTGTTTACTAGGTTTCCATGAAATATCATGATTTTTTTTAGGTTTAATGTTTTATTTGTTACAATAAATAATTCAGGAATGAATTGAAATAATTATGGAAATCTGTTTTTACACAGATGATCAATTATATTGACCAGATACTCAAGTGGCCGCTCTAACAATGAAAATAAGTGTCTTCAAAAATGGTAGGCAGTCAGGAAGAGTCAAGATCAGGTGGGACCATTCTGGCCAATGAGAAGGCAGATATGTATGTGAACAACTAATCTAAGTAGAAAGCATAAAAGTAACACCTGAAACCAGATCTCCTACATACTGGTCTTGACAAGTAGAAGAAAAAATTGTTGAGGGATGTTCTGTTCTGCACTGTTCAACCAATCCAGTAACTGTGGAGGAGTTAAGATGGAGTGTCGCCTTGTTAACGTTCCAAAGTGAAAATCGTGTCACAGGCTCTTTTTCCATTTCTCCTGAAAACTGTAACATCCGGTTATTGGGGACTCGACAGTGGCTCGTGAACATCAGGCACAACTCCAATATAAAGTGTTTTTTCTCAAAGTTGTCTGGATGTCACGTGTCCTACTTATATTAGCACACTCGTAACAACCTAAGCATTACAAACAGTGTAGCTATTCCTCCGCAAGGCAATCAAACAAGCTAAGTGTCAGTATAGAGACAAAGTAGAGTCGCAATTCAATGGCTCAGACACGAGAGGTATGTGGCAAGGTCTACAGTCAATAAAAAAAAACAGCCCCATCGCGGACCCCGATGTCTTGCTCCCAGACAAACTAAACAACTTCTTTGCTCGCTTTGAGGACAATACAGCGCCACCGACACGGCCCGCTACCAAAACCTGCGGGCTCTCCTTCACCGCAGCCAACATGAGTAAAACATTTAAATGTGTTAACCCTCGCAAGGCTGCCGGCCCAGACGACATCCCTAGCCGCGTCCTCAGAGCATGCGCAGACTAGCTGGCTGGTGTGTTTACGGACATATTCAATCAATCCCTATCCCAGTCTGCTGTTCCCACATGCTTCAAGAGGGCCACCATTGTTCGTGTTCCCAAGAAAGCTAAGGTAACTGAGCTAAACGACTATCGCCCCGTAGCACTCACTTCCGTCATCATGAAGTGCTTTGAGAGACTAGTCAAGGATCATATCACCTCCACCCTACCTGACACCCTAGACCCACTCCAATTTGCTTACCGCCCCAATAGGTACACAGACGACGCAATCGCAATCACACTGCCCTAACCCATCTGGACAAGAGGAATACCTATGTAAGAATGCTGTTCATCGACTACAGCTCAGCATTTAACACCATAGTACCCTCCAAACTCATCATTAAGCTTGAGACCCTGGGTCCCGACCCCGCCCTGTGCAACTGGGTCCTGGACTTTCTGAAGGGACACCCCCGGGTGGTGAGGGTAGGAAACAACATCTCCACCCCGCTGATCCTCAACACTGGGGCCCCACAAGGGTGCGTTCTCGGCCCTCTCCCGTACTCCCTGTTCACCCATGACTGCGTGGCCATGCAAGCCTCCAACTCAATCATCAAGTTTGCAGACGACACTACAGTGGTAGGCTTGATTACCAACAACGACGAGACGGCCTACAGGGAGGAGGTGAGGGCCCTCGGACTGTGGTGTCAGGAAAATAACCTCACACTCAACGTCAACAAAACAAAGGAGATGATCGTGGACTTCAGGAAACAGTAGAGGGAGTACCCCCCTATCCACATCGACGGGACAATAGTGAAGGTGGAAAGTTTTAAGTTCCTCGGCGTACACATCACAGACAAACGGAAATGGTCCACCCATACAGACAGCGTGGTGAAGAAGGCGCAATAGCGCCTCTTCAACCTCAGGAGGCTGAAGAAATTTGGCTTGTCACCAAAAACACTCACAAACTTTTACAGATGCACAATCGAGAGCATCCTGTCGGGCTGTATCACCACCTGGTATGGCAACTGCTCCGTCCACAACCGTAAGGCTCTCCAGAGGGTAGTGAGGTCTGCACAACGCATCACCGGAGGTAAACTACCTGCCCTCCAGGACACCTACAACACCCGATGTCACAGGAAGGCCAAAAAGATCATCAAGGACAACAACCACCCGAGCCACTGCCTGTTCACCCCGCTATCATCCAGAAGGCGAAGTCAGTACAGGTGCATCAAAGCTGGGACCGAGAGACTGAAAAACAGCTTCTATCTCAAGTCCATCAGACTGTTAAACAGCCATCACTAACATTGAGTGGCTGCTGCCAACATACTGACTCAAATCTCTAGCCACTTTAATAATAAAAAATTGCATGTCATAAATGTATCACTAGTCACTTTAAACAATGCCACTTTATATAATGTTTACATACCCTACATTACCCTACAATCTCATATGTATATACTGTACTCTATACCATCTACTGCATCTTGCCTATGCCGTTCGGCCATTGCTCATCCATATATTTATATGTACATATTCTTATTCATTCCTTTACACTTGCGTGTAAAAGGTAGTTGTTGTGAAATTGTTGATTACTTGTTAGATATTACTGCACAGTCGGAACTAGAAGCACAAGCATTTCACTACGCTCGCATTAACATCTGCTAACCATGTGTATGTGACCAATAAAATTTGATTTGATTACTTCTGTTTGATCAAATAAGCCATACAAAAACATGCACAAAAACAGTCAACAACTTTGGGAGTACAGACCCCTTGAAATCGGCCAATCGCCCTCTAGTGACAAAAGTAAAAACTGACGAAAAATCACAGTCAGAGGAGAATTATTATTAAGGAAAATATATATATTTTTAAAGAAATAGAGGCATACTGAGACAAAAAAACGTGATACAGTGTATAAATGATAACACATTAGTGCAGGAAATTAAGAATTTTTATAAAATGCTGGAAGTGAATGCTGGTATTACACAATTAACTATGGCAAATGAGAAAAAGCTGTGTGATTTAAGGAAATAGACGCCTGGCTCAAATAGAAGCCTGCCTCTAAAAAGTGCCTGTTGTGTTGATTTAAGCAAATAAACTCCCGGGCTATTAATTGAAATTTTACGGTAGATAAACCACTATCTCATGCGCTGAACAGAAGAGATAATAGTCTTTAATTGTTTTGTTTACACTCACCAGAACTCCCCATCGTTTTCTACTGTGATGCCAAGCTTATCCCTCTCCATGCTGCCAACCCTTTCCCATTCTGCTGAGCTGAAGTGAGGAGGGGGAGAGACAACAGGAAAGAGGGAGAATGAAATAATGAGTTGATGTGTTCACATGGGCACTGAAGTGTGGAGAGGTTGAACTGCACGTGAGCGGGGAGGATAAAGGCTCCATGTCCTCCACACCTGTCACTCCAGGCTCCGTTCCACTCAGTCTTTCCCCAGGGGTTTCTCATGCGGATCAGGGGGATGGTCTTGTTCTGGAAGTAGGCCATCAGACCGTGGCCCAACCGTACCTTCTTCACTGCAGTCACTGAGTAGGCATGGCCCTTCACTAGCCCGCACGCCATCCAAGCCTCGATTTCAGAAGGAGACGCCTAAGAGAGTGATAAACACATTAGTCAGTCACTTCCCACTGGGCACACACTGGTTGAATAAATGTTGTTTCAGCATAATTTGTCAACATATTGTGACATGGAATCAATGTGGAAAATAAATTGGATTTAAAAAAAGTCATCAACCAGTACGGTTTTTTATCTAATTTCAACCAGGCTTGTAAACATTGAAATTACGACTTAAAGTGGTCCTATGGACAGATACTCAAATCTCCGCAGTGGAGCTTTGCAGCTCCTTCAGGGTTATCTTTGGTCTCTTTGTTGCCTCTCTGATTAATGTCCTCCTTGCCTGGTCCGTGAGTTTTGGTGGGCGGCCCTCTTTTGGCAGGTTTGTTGTAGTGCCATATTCTTTCAATTTTTTTTATAATGGATTTAATGGTGCTCCGTGATCTGTAGTTCTCCACAACTTTGTCCATTACCTGTTTGAGAGCTCCTTGGTCTTCATAATGCCGCTTGCTTGGTGGTGCCCCTTGCTTAGTGGTGTTGCAGATTCTGGGGCCTTTCAGAACAGGTGTATATACAGTATACTGAGATCGTGTGACAGATCATGTGACACTTAGATTGCACACAGGTGGGCTTTTTTTTTTTTACAAAATAGGAAAAACGCCAAGTGGGATGAATAATTTTGCAAGGCACTGTATACACTCATTCATCCATGGTTGATTGGAGCTTTGGAAGTTTAGAAGTAGTTACCATTAGCCCTATAAATAAAATGCCAAATTCACAATATTAATAATACACTTTTTCAGTTTAAAGTCAATGTATTTAAGTTGAAGATTTACCATAATTTCAATGTTTACAACTTCTGGTTGAAATGAGAAACTGTACTGGTTGATGACTTTTTTCAAATCCAATGTATTTTCCACGTTGATTCCCACATCACAATACGTTGAAACAACATTGATTTAATCAGTGTTTGCCCAGTGTGTTCTGTCCCTGTGACAGTTACCTGTGACTATATACAGTGTGCTGACCAATTGAACACGATCAATTGAGAAGACAGACCTTGATGGAGCAGCTGATGATTCCACCCCTGTCGTAGACTTTGAGCAAGTCCTCAAACAGGTTGTCTATTTTCTCCTGGTCTTTGTGGAAAACTTCAGCCTCCAGGTTAATGGCTTCTGTCACGGCTCCACTGAAATCAACAACCGCATCACCAGTGTTGCCCCTGTCCAGCGACTCATAGCAGCCAGAGAGCCTGGAGACAAGAGGAGAGAGAGGAGAGACAGAAGAGGATACAGAGAGGTCAGAGGGCAAAAAATGGGAGTTGAAAGGAGGGTTGAGTAATGTTTAGAGTATACTGACTTGGCATAGGCTTTTTCAAGCAGGGCACTCCAGAACTCGTTGTTGAGTTTGGAGTGGCAGTAGATGAGCTCTCTGTTGATGGTGGGCAGGCGGTCATCCACCACCACATCCACCCACTCCCCAAACACCCAGAACTGGAAGTGGAAGATGCCAGCATAGTTCTCCGGGTGCTTAGAGTCCCACTCCTGCTCCTTCCAGTCAGGGATGACCTGTCAACACACAGGGCTTCACAGTGAACCACATGTCTAGTAAAATGTTCATAGTTTTCAACTTGGGTGGGAATATTGGCGAGTGCTTATTTTCCTAGCCAGGTTCATTTGAATATAAGGAAAATATTAATGTTGCTGAGGGATAGTAGGGTAATTTAAGAAGGAAACATGACACTGTTTTCCATTCAATGACAGTAAAAAGCCCCTCACATCAACTATGTTAATTAAACTGAGTCAGGTATCAACAGTTTGAAATGACATAGATACCTATCCACATACTTCACATACATAATGTATATGTTCCTTCCCAAACAGCACCATGTATATACCATACGGGGACTAAAGGAAACTAATACACATGGAAATACACATACAGTCTTCTCTTGCAACGCTCATCTCAGACTGTGACCAGACAGGAGAGAATCAAACTCACCTTCTGCCAGAGGTCTGGTTTCAGTGCCAAGCAGGAGCACGCCGCCACAAACCAGCAGTTACCCAGACGGCCCTGGTTCAGGTCATGGGAGCTGATGCCCTCCACAAACAGATGAGGCTCGTCGCTGATTTCCTGTACCAACGAGAGGATTTGGAAAGTGCAAATACTTCTTAGAATGTGCTCAGTGATTATGCTTGTAACAATATTTTTACCAAATAGTTCTGGCTTTGAACATGTTTTGTTTTAAAATGAGTTGGAACTCTCTTGAGGTGTTGTACTTTTGTGAGAAATAAGAAATTGTAATTTCTCTTCTTGTCACTTGAGCAACGTGCCATATAAAGCACAGATAAGGGAATACATTAATGAAACAGGAACACTATAACTCTGTCTCCCACCACTGAACAGAATGGCAGTGATACAACCATAGATTATTTTTTTCTCTGACAGTATTGAAACATGTTCTGTCATATACTATATATCTCACACACTACGTAAAGTACACACTTCGAGACCATTCCCAGTAACACCCTCACCCCAATTTCACACCACAGTTTGTTGTCTGTCACCACCATGACCATTGTGGATGACATTCACCATGACATACATCGCCAAGGCCAGCGTTGTTGTTCCTTATGGACAACCTTTAACACAATCCTCCAGAGACAACCACTCAAAAGGAATTGACCTTTGAAGTACTCCATCACAAAATGTTGTATGAGCAAACAACACCTTCCACAATACCTTTATATGGCTAAATATAACACAGTCATACTGTTTGTACATCAATGCCAGAGGTCTTGTAAAAGTCTTGTCAAAGCCAGAACGTATGAAAGTTCAATCATAAACATGACATTGGTTTCAATATTGCACCAGAGGAAGGTCATGATCTGGTCCCAGACAGCAGTCTATAGCACTCTGATAAGCTTTCATTTGACTAACATCAAACATCAACCTATAAATTGGTGTTTTAAGCAATAACATTTCCCCCAAAAACTATGAGGAAAAACATGAGCAATACAAATTGTGACATTCTATTTCCTGTTTGGTGTTTTTGCATGCAGACAGTGCATGCAGACTCTGCTTTTGGTATTATATATATAAAATAATAAAGCACAGGTTTATTTTTCTCTTGGTCAAATCTGCTCACAGGTGACTGCTCAGGTGTCTGCTCAGGTGACTGCTCAGGTGTCTGCTCAGGTGACTGCTCAGGTGACTGCTCAGGTGAATCAAAAATCAAATTGAAACGTTTAGAATGAGTCAAGTGCTCTGTTTAGTCGCCTCAGTCACTCACCCTTGGTCTCTTCCACTCCACGATACCAGGAGGTGGTTTCCTGTAAAACAGGGATGCGTTGGTAACTGGAAACTCTGGATCCTCAAACAGTTTCTTGTCCTCCAGACATTCCTTCTTCAGCTCCGAGTAATGCTGGTTCTTGTATGAAGTGGCCGTGGAGAACATGGTTCAGACGCTGCAATCTCCAAACTGCAAACTGACCACAGAAGAAGACGTCATGTTACTTTATAGGCAGACTATCTGGAGAGTCCTTGTCAGCTGAGGGTCTGTCATTGTTCACCTTTGACTCTGGGTGTCTGGACAAGAGCTCAGCATACCGTACACTAATACATCCCATAAATCCCAGAGTAGCTCTTTCTTGGAAAATGTTGTAATGGCATTTTTCCTTTGAATCATCGAAGTTTGGATATAGTCTCCAAGGCAAACTCCCACAGGGCAAACAATTGGTCTCAGGATAAATACATCCAATACCCAATATGCTAACTATTGTGCATATTTTAATAAATGGAAGTAAAAACAGTCTTCAGCAAACAAAATCTACGAACAAATACTCTACATCACTTTCAAAGTTAGGGTCAACCATGGATTTTACTGTACTCTGACCTTTGACTCAAAAACAGCGGTAACCCTTTATTTTAAGGGTCCATAAAAAACATTTATAAGGCATTTATAAACCATTTATAAGGCATTTACAGTTTGCTCACCCTTTATTATTCATTACTCCCACATGTTTAACAGTTATTAGTAAGCTAGTTTTTCACAAATGTATACATATTTCCTTAAATATCCTGTGTTGTGTGCTTATTCTTTTACCAGGTACTGCTGGAATGTCGAGCAATTTCATACACATCTTTGTGAGAGAAATTACAGTGGTAACTCAAAACATGTATAAAGTATTTAAAAAGCATAAATAGCGCTCACTTTAGATTAAGGGCTGAAAAGATGCTTTAGTAATGATTAGTAAATGGTTTATACATGTGGGAGTAATGATTAATAAATGGTAAATACTTTCTAAATGCCTTGTAAATTATTTATTACGGACCCTTAAAAATAAAGTGTTACCAAAACAGCAAAAGGCTAAACTTTTGCTGGTTTTGCGATGGAAACATCCCATGTGTGCCAAGTTTTCAGACGAAAAACATCTGTTCAAAACATCTTCTGTCCTCTGGGAATATTATGATTTTCTAACTCTTTGACTGTTACAGCGCACTTTACCCCATCCCCCTGACCCCTGACCACAGAGGTCAAACTCTTTATAAACAAGATCTGATATTGTGACTGTCTGCCACTGCAGTCACGTCCTTTTGCTGTCTGCCATGAATAACACAGACACAAATAATTCCATTTTGTTGTCACCGGAGCGCAATCAAGCTCTAAACTCCCAGTGAGTTGTTGGTAATTACATTTCCCAAAAACATTACACACTTTAGAAAATGCCTCTCAGAGCGAAGCCCATTAGTATCACAGTGAGATTCAGTTCATGATAAGGCTGTCGTGAGGATGATGACAGTTCATTATCATCATGTCCAACATTCTGCTACCTTCAGTTTTCAGACAGAACATTAAGCAGAAAAGCCCCCACATTCAATACACTAGAATAATTAGTGGAATAAATTCGAATATTTGTATCTTACTCTGTCCTTCTCTCTCTCCTGTACACTGTCTCTCTCCTTCCTTCACACTCAGAACAGCCACATTGTACATTGATTGCATGTATCTTCCTCAAACTAAGACAAAGAAAGCAAAGAGATACTTAATTAAATATATGCAGGTTGCTTATTGTATTATTTATATTATAGACATTTGTCATCATGAATCTTGCCCTGGAGGCAGAACTGAGCAATTTCCACTAGATGGGCCAGCTGCAAAGTCTAGATTGTCTATATAGTAAAAATGCATGAAAACAAACATTTTCTTTTTGATCTTAATTTAAGGTTAGGCATTAGGGTTAGCAGTGTAGTTAAGGTTAGGGTTAGGTTTAAAGTCAGATTTGATGACTTTGTGGCTGTGCCAGCTAGCGACCATGAACTCTGCAGAGATGCCTCCAGGGTAAGACGCATGACAATAAATGACAACCTGCTAATTAAATAATAATATATGCGTTTATCCAAAGCGACTTACAGTCATGGTGCACACATTTTACATATGTGTAGTCCTATACCAATCATTCCCAATCTAAGTATCTTTAAAAGAAAGCTCAGCAAAATGACTGTCTACTGTACCTCACTCATAGAAATTGGTGGAATCCCTGTGGAACGTGTCCGACACCGTGTAGAATGCCCCAAAGAATTCAGGCCCGGTACAATATGGGTCTACTAAACAAACTGGCCGGTGAGTGTATGTCTGGCTGGCTAGTGGCTTGTGTGGATATTGAATATGGTGGTTAGCTGGAGTCTATACTACCTGTATTAACTGATACATTTTGTAAATCGGGAGTTGCTGTAACAAAAACTGAGAGCGCGAAGGGGGAGAACTGGGGAGCTCTGAGGTACAGGAACGCATGATGTCTTTTTTTACCTTGATAATAAACCACTGCATGCATAGCAGCGAAGAGCAGTAGAGCAGAGGCACTTACCAGGGCTGTGCACAGACATTTTGATGGGCATGTGGTCAACAACAACAAAAAGAACCCCCCAAAAAAGATTTCCCTGCACCAGGGGACACAGATTCTTTAAGCAATTATTACAAAACGAGGGGAAAGCAGCACACTGATGAGTAAAGTATTTTGCTAAACTATTTTGAACTTTAATACATTTTACACTTATTAACAACGACCAAAACAATTCCAGTCAAAATAGAAGATATTTAAGAAATAATGTGGTCTACCATGACTATATCCAACCCAACTCCATTTGTTGCCAGTGTCATGTATTCCAGTGGTTTTCAAACATTTTGACCTGCAACCCTCAAAAAGGAGTCGTACAGAACTTGCAAATAATCTGCGTTTTACATCTGCATTTGGAGCTGAAAGTCATTCATTTTAGCAGCCAATATCAACTGGGGATATATCATGTCACTTCTCTGGAGTACAGGGGCCTCATTTATCAATATTGTGTATAAACTATTCTAAAATACTGCTTACAAATGGAATTTAGAATGTTCTTATGCATAGAAAAAGTGTGATTTATTAAACAATCCTACGACCGTAATATGTACACCAGTAGGAGATAACCATTGACCATCTCAGCCTCAGATAACCAGCTCAGCCTCAGTGTCACGTTCTGACCATAGTTCTTTTGTGTTTTCCTTGTTTTAGTGTTGGTCAGGACGTGAGCTGGGTGGGCATTCTATGTTGTGTGTCTAGTTTGTCCGTTTCTATGTATGGCCTGATATGGTTCTCAATCAGAGGCAGGTGTTAGTCATTGTCTCTGATTGGGAACCATATTTAGGTAGCTTGTTTGGTGTTGGGGTTTGTGGGTGGTTGTTTCCTGTGTCAGTGTTTGTGCCACACGGGACTGTTTCGGTTTTTTCACGTTTATTGTTTTTGTATTTGTGTTCATGTTCAGTTTTCCTTATTAAAACATGGACACCTACCACGCTGCGTATTGGTTCGATCCTTGCTACACCTCTTCAGAGGAAGAAGAGGACGACAGCCGTTACACTCAGATAACCATCTCAGCCTCAGATAACCATCTCAGGCTCCGTGCTCGTGCATGATCTTTCGAAATGCCCCTAATTAACCATATTTGGTTAAAATCCTCCCTTTCAAGCCGGTGGGGACTATACAACACCGTACTATGAAATACAAACGCACAACCAAAAAAAGCTTAGACATTTTTTTCTTCCCTAGACTTAAAGAGGTGCTAGTGTCAGAGATTGAGAACAACCAAAGGGTTATATTTGTCCTTTCAAACAATTTCTAAGTCAATGCTACAGCCTGTGACCTCCTAAGTGGTGCAGCGGTCTAAGGCACTGCATCACAGTGTTGATCCCCGGCTATGTCACAACCCGCCGTGACCGAGAGTCCCATAGGGCAGTGCACAATTGGTACAGTGTTGTCTGGGTTAGGGGATGGCTTGGCCAGGGGGGCTTTACTTGGCTCATGGCGCTCTAGCAACTCCTTGTGGCGGGCTGGGCACCTGCAAGCTGACAACGGTCATCAGTTGAACGGTGTTTCCTCTGACACATTGGTGCAGCTAGCTTCCAGGTTAAGCGAGTGGGTGTTCAGAAGCAGTGCGGATTGGCGGATCATGTTTTGGAAGACGCATGACTTGACCTTTGCCTCTCCCGAGCCCGTTGGGGAGTTGCAGCTATGAGACAAGATCGCAATTGGATATCACAAAAAGGGTGAGAGAAAAAAGTATAATGCTACAGCCCACGCTTCTATGCAAAATACGAATTGTTGTTCAATATTTTGTTTATTATTACATTATTTTGTTTATATTTCCTGCCTTGGTATAGGCTCTGAAATTAAATAGGCTAAAATATGATGTCACGCTCCTAATCCTATTGCACAGCAGTACTATAGCCTACCCACACTACTCACATAGGCTACTGTCAAGGCTACCGGTCTATTTACTTTAGAGCATGCTTGGCTATTAAATTAGTGATTGATAAATGGTAGCCTACTACTTGTTGTGAAGCGGGAAATCATTTAAATCAGTCATGTCAGAAAAGGAGAGACGGACTGCACTATGATTATGATTTAGGCCTATATAATAAAAGTAAAATAAAATATTATACAACATGCTGTTATGCGTGTATCTACTTACCAACAGCAAATGCATTTGCTCTATCAGGCCTACTTTTAAATGTTTTTATTAGCCTGGCATTATTATATTTCCGGTGCATCAAACACGTCACATTTTCCCCAAACGAACAATAAGCCTATTTGCTTGCAGTAGTTGGTCAACCTTCTAGAAGTTGTGCACATGGATGGTTTGAGATTTGCGTGGAGGCACTTTCCCGTCAAGTTCAAAATAAATACCAACCTTTGCAGGAAAAATGGCGCAAGAGTGTATTTTTTTGTGTGCACACACGTTTGATGAATGAGGCCCCAGAGCAAGCAAATTCATATGGCCTACTTGTAGATGAGGCTGCAGAATTGGATAGAAAGCATGTTCTGTCTGCACCACACCATCACTTTGGAGGGAAGCCTTTCTGCACCACCTGGTCTCAGAGCATTTCGTATCATTCTGTAGGTAAATCCGAGACACTCCGTTTAGTATGATATGTTAGGTTCGTATGGTATGTATTAAGTTTTCGATGTCCATCACCCATTTTGTATGATATGGTATGAAATACAATTCCTATTATATATTATAATTTGCAAAACGTACAATGTGTTACGTATCTGCTAAATGTATGAATGTTACGAATTCTAGCTAGGTGGCTAGGTGGCTAATGTTAGCTAGGCTAGGGGTTAGGGTTAGTGGTTAGGGTTAAGGTTAGGGTTAAGTTTAGAAATGAGGTTAAAGGGTTAAGGTTAGGGTTAGGGTTAAGGGAAGGGTTAGCTAAAATGGTTAGGGTTAGGCGAAGGGTTAGCTAAGTAGTTGCAAAGTAGCTAATTAACTCAAGTTGTCCACAATGAGATTCAAACTCGGAACCTTTGGGTTGCTAGACATGAGTGTTATACGCCCACCCACCCACACCAAACCTAACATATCATACTAATCTGAGTGTCTCGGATTTACGTTTACTATATTAAGGTCTAGTCTATGAGACCAGGCTGGTCTGCAGGCTGCAGAGTGCTCATTGCCAGCCGGGTAGTGAGGGCTATGCACAGACATTTGTTCTCAAAATGAAAAAAGGCCATTACATTGTTTTTTAAATAAACATTACTTTCATAATTCATTTATATCACACCAAATTCCTCAGCAGGAGGCAGGCAGGTAGAGGTGTAAATTGGGGTTCAATGTATTTACACAGCGCTGGTGATGATGGTGACAAATGTACAATTCAATTATATTTACAAAGTTCTAGACTTCAAAGTTTCTATTCAAAAGAAAAAATCTCTCAGGCAAAACCTGTACTAACCATACAAGGCACGGGTGGGGTCTACCGGGCTCAGATCAGATACTGCCTCCCCTTGAGCTACCCAAAAGTGATCTGCCGAAACATTCCCAAACGGACACTTTATATGCAAGAAGCCACACTTATTCTGGCACACATGCCATGTACATGGGGTGGCAGGTAGCCTAGTGGTTAGAGTGTTGGACTAGTAACTGAAAGGTTGCAAGATCTAATCCCCGAGCTGACAAGGTAAAAATCTGTCGTTCTGCCCCTGAACAAGGCAGTTTACCCACTGTTCCTAGGCTGTCATTGAAAATAAGAATTTGTTCTTAACTGACTTGCCTAGTTAAATAAAGGTGTAAAAAAATAAACATCTATGGGTGTTAAACAACATTGGACAAGATGGAGAAACTGGACACATGTTCTCCAAAGACAATTAAGAAAATGACAAAACTGGTAAATCTAGTTACATCTTTTTCCCATAATATTGAAGGCAGTGTGATGATACAGCTGCTTATCTTAAGACATATATCAAGTAGCCACCCAAACTAGGCCTATCTGAAATCGGAAGGTTATCAATCAAATCGCACTGTCACTGTTCTACTTATCACGGTTGTTCTGTTTACTTTGATAATGGTCTATTTTAGTGCATACTGATACAATAGTCTTAGACTCGGTGTCACCAACAATCTACTAAAAACCTGTGGCTGTTTAAATGATTTTGGTGAGTTCATAAGAATGCATTATTAAAGGTTTTGTTACTAATACAGTTAGAAAAATAATGGTGGCAAAACTAAAAACTTAATTCACTGTCATAATGTCTGTATGATACATGTTGTATTTGGAATACTATAATCACTATCTCATTGGGAGTATGTAGGCCAACACATCCAATTGGGTTTCAGTTTAACATAGCAGAGCTGCCCTAGATGCAAGTTGTTTCGTGGAGGCTGTGATAGACAGCGTTCCGTTCCCTCTACAACTGCTACTGAAGAAATTGAGTGATACTGCTTCTAAAAGGGGAGTACATGTTATGTAGCCCTCTTAAACAAGACAATTTGACAACTTCATACACAAGAAAAATGGCTCAAGTTAATGTCAAACCAAATGTAGGCCTAGTTCTCCACAGTGTTGTGGCTCTTACCTGTTCTTGTCCTCCTAGAATCCCAATGGGAGTCCTAGAGTTCCTTACAGGGTTGTTAAGATGCCACCTCTGATACTCCTTGTCAAGTTCTACTGGGATGTTCCAGCTACAGCCAAAGGGTTGTGTCCTCCCGTCTGTCCCCTCCCTAGGACAACAGTCTGCATCATTTGACTCCGAGTCCCACGAGTCCCACGGTAACGTCGGCGCGTTTTAGTGACCCTTTTAAACACTGTGTTTGAGCTACAGACTTCTGCATCTGCTGATACCAACCATTAGCCTTGTGCAATTACCGGGGGCTGAGCTAGAACAGTGTTTGTGAGACAGTGGCAGATCCCCAAAACTGTTCTTCTCACAAAAATGTCTGTGAAGTCCGAACAGTTAGAGCTACAAAAGCTATTATGACTCCACTATGAAAAGCTGAGACTCACACAAACACGCATGTAATCTGTTTTGCTCTGTGACACTCACGAGCGACACAAGAGTTGAAGGAAGGTAAGGGTTTTCTACATAGAAGATCATTGGACATCCCAGGAAATAGATAGTGTCTGTAATACTAAAATAAGCTCACATAGTTGTTGTCACAAACTGACTAGTTTCATTTCCAACTGAGCAAACAATTTCTGTACTTACAGCAATCTTATGAATTGATTTTCTGTCACGTTTTTGCTTGGCGGACAGGCCAGGCTCCAGGATGACATGCCTGAGATGGCATTTTAAATCCATGGGGGGGTCACAACTAGTATTGTTTTAGAGCCCTAATAACACAAGTTAGATTGGTCCTATATTGTTAAAATGTTTTATCTGAAATATAGCCATACACAAACGTTGTTTTATATAATAACAACACAAGAAAGATAAAGTATATATAACTATTTTGATTTTAAAAAATGACACATATATTTATTAGTTCCAAACAGGACAATCAACAATTTGAGAAATAAAATGTTCTTGTTGTTTTTCACACATACCCCCCCCCCCCCCCCCAACCCTAAGATAGACAAAACCATAACCAAACATTAACAGAAAAAAACACATTTCTAATAATACAAATAAATAAAAAGTATAATATACAGTCGCAGATAGTTCAGATTACGCGTCGACTATAGCCAATATTCACATAAAAAATAGAGAATATACAGATCAACAGTTACAATGCTTCTACTATATCACCTGTTTGCAAAAACTCAGATCCCAAATATCAGGAAACTCTGGGGCTTTCTTTTTCACTATTTAAGTACATTTTTCAAGAGCCAGGCTTGACGTTAATTCTTTTAATAAATGACCAAGTGAGGGGGAACTGACATACTTCCAGTGGAGAGCAACTGAATGTATAGCTTGTAATAGACAGAGGTCAACCATTTCTTCTCTCTCCAATGTAAAGAGAAATTCTCTGGGTAAAGATTTAGGATGTAAAGTTTAGGGATTAGTGGTATTGGGGTAGTCTCAGAGATAAACTCAGAGATATAGCGCAGTACTGAGATCCAAAACTTTTGTATCTCAGCACATTCCCTCAGGCAATGATCTAAGGTGCCTAAATGTGTGTTACTATTAACACACAGGTCTGGGATATTAGGGTCAAATTTGTGGAGCTTAACAGGGGTGATACACACCACCATTTAAAAGTTTTGGGTCACTTAGAAATGTCCTTGTTTTTTAAAGAAAAGCTCATTTTTTTGTCCATTAAAATATATCAGACATACAGTGTAGACATTGTTAATGTTGTAAATGACTATTGTAGCTGGAAACGGCAGATTTTTTATGGAATATCTACATAGGCGTACAGAGGCCCATTATCAGCACCCATCACTCCTGTGTAGGCAATGATGTCCATCTGTTGATGGATTTTGTTACACTGATAATCAGGTTTCAGGTAAGACCCAAGTGCAGACTGTGTAGAAGTAACAATGTTTATTGTAACAGGGGCAGGCAAACGACAGGTCAAGGCAGGCAGGGGTCAATAATCCAGGCTTGAACAAGCAAGACAAACTGGCACAGACAGACAGAACAGGTAAAAATACCCAGGGGATAAGTGGGTAAGATGGGCGACACCTGGAGGGGGTGGAGACAAGCACAGGTGAAACAGATCAGGGCGTGATAGTACTCCCCCCCTCTAGGGACGCCACTATCCCTAGAGGGATACCTGGTTGACTGGGGTGCTGGCGGTGAAAGTCGGCGATGAGGGCCGGGTCCAGGATGTCTTTAGCGGGAACCCAGCACCTCTCTTCCGGGCCATAACCCTCCCAGTCAACCAGGTATGTCCCGGGGCAGGCAGAGCTGACTTCAGGCAATGAGTGTGGCAGGACGGGCCCCAACTCATGATGGCACCAGTAGCCTAGTCAATGGAGGGATTGTGTTGCTGGAGCCAAGAGAATACCAATATCACAGGAACCTGCGGATACTCAACCAGCAGGGATTTGATCGTCTCGCTGTGGTGCTCTAACACCCATGGGAATGGAGAGGGGTTGAGTGGGGTTGCCCAGCTCGGATGCCAGGGTAACGTCCATGAGACTCACATCGGCCCCCGAGTCGATGAGTACCTGGAGAGACTTGGACTGGTCGCACCACAGCAGGATGGCATGGAGAGGGGGGCGGGTAAGGGAAGAAGAACAATTATCTTTAAGACCCACCAGTCTAGTCACTCAAACGAATGAGCTGGGTCTCTTGAAGGGACAGGTAGACAAAATGAACGGCAGTACCACAATACAGAAAACTCTGGGTCTCAAGTCTGCGTACGCGGTCGGCTGGAGACAGCCTAGCTCTACCGAGCTGCATCGGCTCGGTAAGAGGTGAACCGGCAGTCTCCAGAGGTTCTTTGAGGGATACAGGTAAGCTCGGATCCTCTTGGGGACGTAGATGCCGGGGACTTCATCAGATGCAAGGAGATATCCCTGAGTGAGTGATTGGGACCGCAATCGGACCTCTTCTCCCCCCTAAGTTCCATCGATCTGGATGGTTAAAGCGATGGGTGAGTCAAGATTCGTT
This sequence comes from Salvelinus namaycush, assembly GCF_016432855.1. NCBI lineage: Eukaryota > Metazoa > Chordata > Actinopteri > Salmoniformes > Salmonidae > Salvelinus > Salvelinus namaycush. The sequence continues at coordinate 42,869,580 of NC_052318.1, read as the reverse complement.
GGTAGTTCTCGGGCTGCCAGCTCATCCTTTACCTCCTCTGATAATCCATGCAGGAACATGTCGAACAGCGCTTCCGGGTTCCAGGTACCCTCCGCTGCTAGCGTGCGGAACTCCACCCCATAGTCTGCCACACTGAGGGTGTCCTGCCGAAGCTGGAGTAACTTCCGGGCACCCTCTCTCCCAGACACCGGAGCCTCAAACTTTTCACCTCCGCCATGAATACTTCCAGACTGAGACAGACAGCGGATTGTTGCTCCCACAACGACGTGGCCCAGGCGAGTGCCTTCCCGGACATCAGCGTAATAATGTACGCTATCATCGAGCGGTACGAGGGGAACGAAGAAGGCTGCAGCTCGAAAACGAGGGAGCACTGGGAGAGAAAGGCCCGGCAGGTTCGGGAATCTGCATCGTAGCGCTCCGGGGGAGGTAAGCGAGGTTCCTGGGAAACCAGGGTGACGGCGCTGCTACCAGCCATGTTACTGAGGGGCTGGGAGGTTACCGTTGTGGTAGGCTGCCTGATAAGCAACCCACAAAATTGCCCTCACAATGCGTCCAATGCTAGGTCGTGATGTTCGGCCACGTCCTGGAACCCTTCCATCAGACCGCGGAGCAACTCCTCATGTGTACTAATGATGGATCCTGGGGAGGAGATGGCGTTGCGGAACTGGTCCAAGTCTGCTGGGTCAGTCATGGCCAGTTCATACCATCAGGTTTCATGTAAGACCCAAGTGCAGACTGTGTAGAAGTAACAATGTTTATTGTAGCAACAGGGGCAGGCAAACGACAAGTCAGGGCAGGCAGGGGTCGGTAATCCAGAGTAGGGGCAAAGGTACAGGACGGCAGGCAGGCTCAGGGCCAGGCAGAGCGGTCAGGCAGACGTGCTTGGAGTCAGGACAGGCAGGGGTCAAAACCAGGAGGGTGAGAAAAGAGAGACTGGAAAAAGCAGGAGCTGAGACACAAAACATTGGTAGGCTTGAACAAACAAGACGAACTGGCATACATAGACAGACAGAAAACACAGGTATAAATACCAAGGGGATAAGTGGGGAAGATGGGCGACACCTGGAGGGGGTGGAGACAAGCACAAGGACAGGTGAAACAGATCAGGGTGTGACAACTCGTTACCATGGGTTCATAATTTGTTGAACTCAAGGAGCTAATTTCTGGTGTGATTTTAATACCAAGATATATGAAACCTTGTTCTGTATTCACAAATGGATGATGTTCAACTGGATTCAGTCTCTTTTGCTTGTTGAGGAAAATAATGGAAGATTTGGTTTTATTAACTTTAAACCCAGAAAATTGACCAAAGTTATTAATTAAATTGGAGAGGGAAGAGATAGAATTCTTTATATCTGTTATGAATAAGAGGGTATCATCGGCATACAGGGCCACTCGATGTTCAAAATCTGATGTTTTTATTCCACTAATTGACGAGTGGGGCCTTATAGCTATTCTATAGCTAAAATAAAGAGTCCTGGACTGGCATCCTTGTCTCGTGCCCCAAAAAGCTTTAAAAAGTTGTGAAATCAAGTTGTTAGTGGCAACTTCTGCAGTGGGGTCGGTATACAATATCTTACTCCATTTACAGAAGTAGTTCCCAAACCCAAATCTCTTAAGCACTTCAAATAAATAAAACCACTCAACTCTATCGAATGCCTTCTCTGCATCGAGTGAGAGTATGGCAGTATCAGGGGATCCTTCACACATGTTTAGTAACCTAGATGTTTTTCATGAAGACATTTTGGTCTTGGTGTATTAGATATGGGAGCACTCTTTCCAATCTCCTGGCTAAGGTGTTAGCAATCATTTTTGAGTCGGAGTTCAGAAGAGAAATCGGTCTGTAACTTTCACATTTTGTTGGGGATTTATCAGGCTTCAGAATAAGAGTGATTAAAGCACTCCTTATAGAGGGGGGGAAACAACCTTTCTGAATGGATTCAGCATACATATCCAAAAGTGGACCTAGAAGTTTGTCCTTAAATATGTTATAAATATCTATTGGGAGCCCATCTGGACCTGCCGCTTTACCTCCCTTCATAATGAAAATAGCATCAGATATTTCAACACCATCCAATTCCTTTTCCAGATGCAATTTTGTGTCTTCTGAAATAGAGAGAGAATCAAGACCATCCAAAAAGGATGTCTGATTAGTTAAGTTCTCTGAAGATTCAGAGTTGTAATGTGTGTTGTAGTAGGAAGCAAATGTTTGTTTTATTTCTACAGGATACATTGATAATTGTCCTTTAAATTATGAATTGCATTAATGGCCCTGTCTGAATTTAACTTCTTAATGCACCAGGCGAGCAATTTACCAGGTTTTTCACCTTGATCATAGAAGGACTGTTTCAGCCTCGTTACGCTGTTCGCAGCCTTTGAGGTGGAACGTTCTTCATACTGATCTTTAAGAGCAAATAATTCCTTTGTTTACTTCTACTGAGTTATCCAATAAAACTTCCCTCTTCAATTCTCTGATTTTGCTGTCCATCTCTCTCATTTTCAGATGTCATTGATTTGAAACTGGTAAAACATTTGCCACTTAACATATGCTTTGAAAGCCTCCCATCTGGTACTCGCTGACGTTTGGTCAGTGTTCAATGTAAAATAAACATCTACAGTTGAAGTCGGAAGTTTACGTACACTTAGGTTGGAGTTTATTTAACAAAAGGCATATCTAGCCAGATGATATGTGAAATATCACGTAGTATTCGTTTGAAAAGTAGCAAAGAATAGCTCCACCTAAAACAGAAATGCTAGTTAGTGAAGCCTGAGACTAACGTTAACGTTACATTATGGATAGTCCAAAATAGTTGTAGATGATCCACAACGCAGGGTCTGTTGCTAGTAGCTACCAAGTATCAAAATGGCCAATACATATAGCGTTAACGTAGTATACCATGATAAGTTTATAAACCAATTTATAAACCATAAACAGTATCAAGGATTAGAAATTAACAGGCTACGTGAGAAAAAGAGATACCATTGAAAGGCCCTTTGCACATGATGTCAGGTTTGCACGGGAGTGTCAATCATTTTAGTCCAAGGATTTAATCGAAACTTAAGTCTTCATATAAAGTAGTCCCGATGCTTCTCGGTGGTGCAGGATGAATGAATAAGGTCCAGCTGTGTTAAGGCTGGCTCACTGGCTAAATAAGTGAGGTAACGTTAGCCATTTCGAGTCCGTTGACATGGAGCTAAACATCTTCGCCGGCATTTTACAGCGTTTTATGTAATCCAACGGAAGAGAACTATCAACATAACAAAAATAAACTTAAACATGACATCCAACGTTCAATGGACAGCTATCTCGCCTGTCATATAGAAGAAGCTGAGCTAACCGATGAGCACATACAGGCTACAAATAATATAAGGAAACTTTGAGGGGGTTAGCTCGCCATATTATTCACTTAGCTGTTATGCTAGCTACAATACTACAGTAGCAGCTAATAAATTAGCTAATGTTAGTTAGCTTGCCAACAGTCACATAATCCAAGGTGTTTTAATTCTCCGTAGTCCAGAGTGGTGGTAAACTTCACAGCGGGAACATGACTAGGAAGAAGATTCACGATGTATGCCACAGATGAATGCCTAGGCTTGAGAGGGAGATTCAAACTTGTGTGACCGTCTATTGTAAGTCAGACGTAGTTTAGCTGGGAAGGCTATTCCATAGGCAATGTTGAGGGACCTGAGATGGCGTTTGACCCTGTCGTAGCCTTTTGTTTTTTGGTGCAGGTCCCAGATAGATCAGAGAAGAGCTCTTGGTCCCCATACATCACCTTGCCCCTAGCCCTAGCTTTCCTCATCACTCTGACTTTGTCTTGAAAGTTGAGAAACTTCATGATAAGGACTCGAGGAAAGGGGTTGTTTCTTGGGCCTGTAGGAGCCGGAAGCAGATGGGCTCTTTTAATAAGCAGGATGTCCGTAAAGTTGTCAGGCCCCAGTGCCTCGGGAAGCCATCTCTCAAGAAATGCAACTGCATCACCATTTTCCACTTTTTCAGATAGGAGGTCTAATTTGAGACGTGTTAATCTGTGGTGGTTCTCGGGCGAGTTTAGTTTTGAAGTAAGGTCCGGCACCTGTTTTTCCAACTTTTCGGTCGTTGTTTTGACAGGGACGACAGTATCTTCCACCATGCTAATGCGTTCCTCTGCTTCGTTCAAACGCGTGGAGTAGGCTTGAAGGTCATGTTTAGCCTCACTAATCCCTGTTAAGACACCTTCGAGTTTGGTGGAAAAGTCCGCCCTCAGAGATTGCTTCCAAAACCCCTTGATTCTGATTCTGGTGTAGGTCGTCGACATCGTTGGTTGCCATGTTGGACTTGTGGTGTGAGGAGCTAGCTGAGCATGCAGGGCAAACTGGGTTAGTAGAGCTGGCTGAATTAGTAGGGTTAACTGACCGAGCCTGGACCACGTTGTTGATACGAGATGTTCTTCTTGTTTTAGGAGGACTATGTTTAAGTCGATTCATAATAGATGTAGATACGCCTCAAATTGTCCAAGAAAATTGCTGTTCGTGTTACGAGGATTTAAAACAAGACATTCAAATAATTTAAAAGAAGTTCACCCAAAATTGTCAGGAGAGCACTAAAAACACATCCGCTCAGTTCAATGCCATAACCACGCCCATGTATATAACTTTTAAATTATTGTTATTATTTTATCAGGAGGTGTTGCAGCACCCTCTGCATCCCTAATTCCTGTGGCTATGCAGCCATATACACAACAACTGTAATTTTGCAGACAAGAAAGCACACAATGTTGAAGAAAAATCCCACGAAGACTGGTAGCCCAAGACGCGCCTATGAAAACAGCACACACTGTAACTATCGATTCAGGACCATGGACAGAAGGCGACCACCAGTCAGCCCGGTGAAGTGATAACATTAGATGCACTGCCAATTTCAGCACCACCGGAATGGACAGCCGAACAACAGGGCTGCGTTCAGTACGTTTTTATGCTCTGGAATGTTCAATTGAGCGGAAATTGTGCTGTACTGAATAACCAGTTGAAAAACGGGGAGGGGTTGGGTTGTGGGTTGGGGAACGCTGTCAGCATGGCCACTGCCCTTTAAATATATCACTCATTCCTTCAAGCCACACCTTGCCACACCCACCAAACGGGAGCAAACGTACCTCAAAGTCTGTTCAAGAATTTCAAGAAGGTTTTTGGGAAATGTGTTCAGTACAAACCATTCCGCAATGTAGCAAATGGTCAAGCAAACTGAATGCACCCCAGGAGCACCTCAGAGAACAAACCAATAGGCTACATTGGTCATTGTCCCATACCCATAAAATAACACAATGCTGTATATCTATCAATAGCAATTAGACCCACAAAAGCATACAATGACATTAACATCACAGAAAAATCTGAAAGATGTATTGAAGTAAAACGCAAAGGCCTAAACTATACATTACATTCAAAAATCAGCCAAACAGCCAGTAGACTTAGATGAGGGAAAACCAATGAATGAATCATTCTGGCAAGGCGGCCAGGTCCATAAAGGTTGTAGCTTACCATTTAGAAAAGTTGCAGCCTCCTCCATGCAGTGCTGAACCTCATGAGAAGTTTCTGATTCCATTCTCCTTCCTGACGAATTTTACTTGTCAGGTCCCTCTCAAACGCCAGCTGGACAAGCTGGGATTTTTGTTGATGTAACAATCTGTGTCATGCTGTGTCTGTGTTCACTGAATACGTTCTTCAGGGTGAATAAGGAATGGCGAGTCACAATAAACTCCCCTTCTCCTGGTTCAGTTTTGGTTAGATCCAACAGGTCGTCAGGTACTAGTGCCTGGTTTAATGGAGCTGCAGGTGCTTGTTGTGATGTTACCCTCGTGCTGCCGGTGCAAGGCCCTGGCTCTTCTTGATGTTGTTAGTCAGCAGGCAGCTGGGGGATGGGCAAGGATTGCTGTAGACACGGGCCAGCAGGCTGCTCAGTGAGCTCGGCATCGCTCTCGTCTCGACATGGTGGTCATCCGTTTTTTTGTTCTTGTCAGTGCCCAGACAATTTTGGATATCCATGCTGATCAAAACTTAGCAAGCTATAATTATTCAGCATACCGCTAGTAGTTGCTAGCTAGCCTATTATTAGCTGTAGCTGTCTGCAAAAGTGAACACATTTCTTCCCTTTCTGTGTGAAAAACACTGTCAATTTGTCCCCGCCCTGGGTGGGATCCAATGAGCTTCCTAAACAAGGTAATGAAGGTGCTACCTTATGACAGTGCATGGCTAGGTGCCCAATCAGAAGGTATTTTGGTATTTTGACTACTAAATGTTACATTACTATACCATTCATATACCATTTGTGATGTTATGGGGAAACAAAACAGGGTGGCACAAATTCTATCCACCTCCCTAAGATCCATGTTGTCAGATCTTATTTTTTGATTGACATTTGTCATTAAAAGTCATGAATGCAAATTGTTTTGTGTTCTACTTGTAGCCCTAGTGTCACGCCCTGACCATAGAGAGCTGTTTATTCTCTATGTTGGTTGGGGCGTGATAGTGACTAGGGTGGGTCAGCTAGGTGATTAATGGTTTATGTTGGCCTGGTATGCTTCCCAATCAGAGACAGCTGTTTATCGTTGTCTCTGATTGGGGATCATATTTAGGTAGCCATTTTCCCCATTGTGTTTGTGGGATCTTGTCTACAGATAGTTGCCTGTGTGCACACCAGTAGCGTTTCGTTTGTGCTTGTGCTTTATTGTTTTGTTTGGTGAGTTTCATTTAATTAAAAGATGTGGAACTCTACACACGCTGCGCCTTGGTCCGATCCTTTCGACGATCGTGACACCTAGCTGTCCTGATAATGAAATGGTAAAACACGTCAATGCAAGGTTAAATATGAGGCCAGAGCAGCCATATTTATACAATTTGTGAATTTCAGGTTTTTCACTTAGGGATTGCCTGGGATACATCGTGTTATGTTCCACTCCTAGGAGGATTGTATCCCCCAAATACATTCATACACACACACACACACTGATTGAAAAAAGGTCTGACAAGTTTTTGGGGCAGTTGGCATCATGCTAAGTGCTGTCTCCCAGCCAAATTCCTGGCTAGTGAGGTAAGATGAGAGATATGTTATCAACTGTATGCCTGGGGCTGTTAGGCTCTCCAAGGTGCAGGGTGCTGAGAGGGGAAGTATTGAAAGAGCCAGGAGAGGAGTTGATCTCTGTTGGATCAAAGGAGTCAGGCCGTGCCTGTGCCCGTCTCTTCTACTGATAGACCCATCCCCACAATAGTTAGCATACCTGTTAGCAGAGCTAACAGTCCCAGGATACACAAAAGCTGTTTGGATGAAACCACAGAGATGTATCTAAGAACAGATATAGAACAGATATAGCCCTTGGTTCACTTCAGACCTGACTGCCCTCGACCAGCACAAAAACATCCAGTGGCGGACTGCACTAGCATCGAATAGTCCCCGCGATATGCAACTTTTCAGGGAAGTCAGGAACCAATACACGCAGTCAGTCAGGAAAGCAAAGGCTAGCTTTTTCAAACATAAATTTGCATCCTGTAGCTCTAACTCCAAAACGTTTTGGGACACTGTAAAGTCCATGGATAATAAGAGCCCCTCCTCCCAGCTGCCCACTGCACTGAGGCTAGGTAACACTGTCACCACCGATAAATCCACAATAATTGAGAATTTCAATAAGCATTTCTCTACGGCTGGCCATGCTTTCCACCTGGCTACCCCAACCCCGGCCAACAGCTCCGCACCGCCCGCAGCTACTTGCCCAAGCCTCCCCAGCTTCTCCTTCACCCAAATACAGAGAGCAGATGTTCTGAAAGAGCTGCAAAACCTGGATCCCTACAAATCAGCTGGGCTAGACAATCTGGACCCTCTCTTTCTAAAACTATCCACCGCCATTGTTGCAACCCCTATTACCAGTCTGTTCAACCTCTCTTTCGTATTGTCAGAGATCCCTAAAGATTGGAAAGCTGCCGCGGTCATCCCCCTCTTCAAAGGGGGTGACACTCTAGACCCAAACTGTTAGACCTATATCCATCCTTTCCTGCCTTGCTAAAGTCTTCGAAAGCCAAGTTAATAAACAGATCACCGACCATTTCGAATCCCACCGTACCTTCTCCGCTGTGCAATCCGGTTTCCGAGCTGGTCACGGGTGCACCTCAGCCACGCTCAAGGTACTAAACAATATCATAACCGCCATCGATAAAAGACAGTACTGTGCAGCCGTCTTCATCGACCTGGCCAAGGCTTTCGACTCTGTCAATCATCGTATTCTTATCGGCAGACTCAACAGCCTTGGTTTCTCAAATGACTGCCTCGCCTGGTTCACCAACTACCTCTCAGACAGAGTTCAGTGTGTCAAATCGGAGGGCCTGTTGTCCAGACCTCTGGCAGTCTCTATGGGGGTACCACAGGGTTCAATTCTCGGGCCGGCTCTTTTCTCTGTATATATCAACGATGTCGCTCTTGCTGCGGGTGATTCCCTGATCCACCTCTACACAGACGACATCATTCTGTATACATCCGACCCTTCTTTGGACACTGTGTTAACAAACCTCCAAATGAGCTTCAATGCCATACCACACTCCTTCCATGGCGTCCAACTGCTCTTAAACGCTAGTAAAACTAAATGCATGCTTTTCAACCGTTCGCTGCCCGCACCCGCCCGCCCGACTAGCATCACTACTCTGGACAGTTCTGAGTTAGAATATGTACAAATACCTAGGCGTCTGGCTAGACTGTAAACTCTCCTTCCAGACTCATATTAAGCATCTCCAATCCAAAATTAAATATAGAATCGGCTTCCTATTCCGCAACAAAGCCTCCCTGACTCACGCCGCCAAACATACCTTCGTAAAACTGACTATCCTACCGATCCTCGACTTCGGCGATGTCATTTACAAAATAGCCTCCAACACTCTACTCAGCAAACTGGATGCAGTCTATCATAGTGCCATCCATATACCACCCACCCCTGCGACCTGTATGCTCTAGTCGGCTGGCCCTCGCTACATATTCATCACCAGACCCACTGGCTCCAGGTCATCTATAAGTCTATGCTAGGTAAAGCTCCACCTTATCTCAGCTCATTGGTCACGATAACAACACCCACCCGTAGCATGTGCTCCAGCAGGTATATCTCACTGGTCATCCCCAAAGCCAACACCTCCTTTGGCCGCATTTCCTTCCAGTTCTCTGCTGCCAATGACTGGAACGAATTGCAAAAAGCACTGATTTGGAGACTAATATTTCCCTCACTAACTTTAAACATCAGCTATCTGAGCAGCTAACCGATCGCTGTACATAGCCCATCTGTAAATAGCCCATCCAATCTACCTACTTCATCCCCATATAGTTTTTATTTACTTTTCTGCTCTTTTGCACACCAGTATCTCTACTTGCACATCATCATCTGCACATATATCACTCCAGTGTTAATTTGCTAAATTGTTATTACTTTGCTACTATGGACTATTTTTTGCCTTACCTCCTCACGCCATTTGCACCCACTGCATATAGACGTTTTTTTTCTTCTATTGTGTTATTGACAGTACGCTTGTTTATTCCATGTGTAACTCTGTGTTGTTGTTTGTGTCGCACTGCTTTGCTTTATCTTGGCCAGGTCACAGTTGTAAATGAGAACTTGTTCTCAACTGGCCTACTTGGTTCAATAAAGGTGAAAGATTATTATTTATTTTTTTTAAATCTGCATGATTGCCTTTAGGGTTTTCTATTGAGATGTTATCTCCCCCCCCAAAAATGTGAGCACCGACAGACTTCCAGGAACACAGTCTGGTTCCCTTCAATGTTCCGTCATGCACCCGTTGTCTGTGAAGCTGACTGTTTATTGACGGCTGGTTGCTCAGTCTAATGAAGCGGAAACTCAGTGCCATATTAAAAGTTAATGGGCTGGAAATAGAGCAAAATATTGGCTTAGTATACAGAGCCATGTACTGTCTTGATGAGGTAGCATTGGTAATGGGATAAGCTGTGTGGTCATCCACATAATGTAGTGGGCTGGTGGGACCTGTTTGACACGAGACAAGCTTTAGGAAGAGATTAGAGTTATGAGTCTAAAACTCTAGGGGGCGAATGTATCAACCGTGCGTACATTTCTTACTAAATTCTGGCGTACATCGACAACATACAGCATGTTTTCATTGATAAATCAGAGCCATATTATATTTGTGCTCTCGTGAATGAGTGCCTTAACCCTGGCTGGAAAACACCCTCCATTCACCTTTTATGGTAACAAAAACACCCTCCATTCACCTTTTATGGTAACAAAAACGCCCTAATTTGCTCTGTGATTTGTAAATGTTGAAACTGGGCCATGTCCATTTCTTAATGGCCCAGGGATCCTATGTTTCTAACAATGAACTTAGCCTAAGATGCTTATGGGAAACCAGGCCCAGTGCAGTCCAAAATGTGATTTTCCTATGTTTTATACAAATTTCCACACTATGAAAATTATGATAATGCATTTTTAGTGTAAGAGTTGTTTGAAAAGGCCGCCTGAAATTTCAGCCTGTTTGGCGGGATAGAGTTTTGGCTTGCCTGGTGATCTCACCAGGTGATAAATTGGTTAATAGACCAATGAAAACGAGAGTTCCAAAACTCTCTGCCAATAACAGCTAGTTTTCCATTTTCCCCTCCCCACTCAGACCACTCCCAGACAGTTCTAGCAACAACAAAAAAGGAGAGACATGCCCTGCAATATGATTATGACTTAGGTCTACTGTATATAATAAAAGTTAAATAAATATATGAGGCGACATGCTGCTAAGCAATCTTCTTACCAACATGCAAATGCATCTGTTTTATAATCAGGCCTACGTTTAAATGTTTCTATTAACCTAAATTATTATAATTCCAGTGCATCAAACACCTCCATTTCCCCCCAAAAGAACAACATTTGCTTGCAATACAGTTGATCAAGCATTAAAAGTTGTGTGTACTGGTGGTCTTAGATTTGCATGGAGATAAGCACACTTTCCCATCAAGTTCAAAATGTATACATCAACCTTTGTGGGAAAACTGGAGCATGCAAGGTTTGTTTTTGTGTGCATGCACCTTTGATAAACAAGGCCCCAGCAGACAGAGATACACAAACCCTGTCTGGCTGCCTGGCCTGGGCCAGGGGACAGTCACACAACTCTGAACATGGCTGCAGCAAATTAGGTCATATCCATGCTGGAGTGAAACACATGGCCTGAAGAGGTTCCCCAAATAAAGGGAACGCATCTGGATTAACAGAGATGGGAGCAAAGATGGACCATCTGAGCTGTTGCCTCTGAGGTCTCCTTTACAAAGTTCACAATGTCAATATCACAATACCAGTAGGACTTGTGATGTTGCAACCCAATATACTGTAAGCTAAGCATGAACGAATGAGGATGCATGATGGACTTACTGTGCATGTAGTTTCTGCAGTCCATCTTAACTCTCTCAAGGGTCCAGTTATAGATTGTGTAACGAGTGGTGTAAATTACTTATGTGAGAATACTTTAAAGTACTACTTAAGTATTTTTTATGGGGGTATCTGTACTTTACTTTACTGTTTATATTATTGAAATTTTTACTTCAGTACATTCCTAAAGAAAATAATGTACTTTTTACACCATACATTTTCCATGACACCCAAAAGTACTGTTTACATTTTTTTAAATGTTTAGCAGGACAGGAAAATGGTCCAATTCAGGCACTTCAAGATAACATCCCTGGTCATCCCTACTGCCTCTGATCTGGTGGACTCACTAAACAAAAGTGCTTAGTTTGTAAATTATGTCTGAGTGTTGGAGTGTGCCCCTGGCTATTGTGCCGTCTGGTTTGCTTAATTGAATGAATATGAAATAATTGTTTTGATACTTAAGTATATTTTAGCAATTACATTTACTTTTGATACTTAAGAATATTTAAAACCAAATACTTTTAGACTTTTACTCAAGTAGTATTTTACTGGGTGACTTTCACTTTTACTTGAGTTATTTTCTATGAAGGTATCCTCAAGTATGACAGTTGGGTATTCTTCCACCACTGTATGTGACGCAGCATGACTAGTACTCTCCATGCTGATGTGACGGCAGGGCACACTCTAGGGTACCCAGATATTTACGAAAACCACACTGACTCATTCCAGAAACGTCATTCCAGAAAGTAATGATTATACTTACAAACAGAACTTCTTACACAACTCTCAAAAAATGTCCCTTCCTTAACATTCTCACCATCAACTGCTTACACAAGGCCAAGGTCCTTGCGTAATCCATGAGAAAATGAATAGGAAGTCGCTGCATCATATTGTCGCTGATTCATTCCCAGACATCTTGTGGTGAATATGAAGCTATCTCCTGTTATTCTGTGGAGCATTGTGTTCAAAGGCAAACAACGCACAGCCCTCCACTTGTGTACTGGCAGAGATGTGTCCCATGAACGGCTATTTATATCTTAATCAGCCTGCGCCCTTTTCATCAGTCTGAAAACTCCCCATAACCCCTGTGTGTATTCCAGTTACAGAGAGAAGAGACATTAATGCTGTATGAGTGTGAAGTCACTTTTACTGTAGTTACTGCAGAGTTAACTGTTACTCCTCTATTGGTAACTTGTGTCTGGCCCTGCCTGTGCCTGTTAAATACCATAAGACACGATTGTTAGCTTTAAACCCATTTCCCTTCTAAATACATGTCTAGGGCAACCACAGCTGAAACCTATAATCAGCAGTTCACACAAAGCTAAATCATTGTACGTGTTTCAGTAATTGCAGTAATTATAAAGTCCAGACCTCGGGTCCTCATGCCAAGCTCTAAGTGGATTCATTTAGGTGGGAATTCCGACCTAAGGTAATATCCTGAGGGAAACTTCGGAGGGAACCAGCTACTAACTAGATGGTTCGATGAGTATTTCGCCCCTATACCCAGGTCGGACGACCGATGTGCACGTCAGGACCGCTACGGACCTCCACCAGAGATTCCTCTGGCTTCGCCCTGCCCAGGCATAGTTCATGAAGCGTGCATCTTTATGCACTTTTCTCTCTGCACGTATTCTGAATAGTATTCTATACACCCGCTATTCGTTTGGGGGTGGGGATCAAATAAATGAAGGTGTGGCGGAGGTATGTCTACAGATATACCGTATTCTGATTTTGACTTCGTTCCCTCGTTATTCCACCACCTTTATGCGAGACGAAACGATGAACAAGGTCGAGCAACCTGTCGGTTTCAAGTGGAACAACATCTATTTCATATTTTTTACGATAGAAATAAAACCTTTCTCCATGCACTGTAATTTACAAATTGATAAGAGCTATTGATAAGAGCTATTGATAAGAGCTATTGATAAGAGCTAGGTCAATTAGTAAACCGTTTGGATAAGGGGATTGTAAATATAAATGACAATTGTTGAAGATCTATTTTACATTATGGTCTCTGGAAACAAATGTGAAACCAGCCATAAGGCAGCAAACTGAATCCCCTCTCACATAGGTACCTGGTTGCAATGGGCATCAATATCTTAAGGGGGTGACTCTCCCAGAGACACCAATGCGATAGCAGCTGGGTCTGGTGTACTTAGTTCATTGACTTTCATTGAAACAGAAAAAATGAGGGAGTGGGATGTTTCCCTTCCTCTTCCATCTCTATTCGACTTCGTAATTGTAGTGTTGCGGCAGACAAAGGGCTATTTTCAGGTGTTGTGGTTTTGCTGTTGAGTCCCTGAGGGATGATGCCTCTGCCATCATTGTTTTACTGTCCTGTATGATTTGTGAGTTATTTTGTCTTCTCAGCTCTAGCTTGTGGAAGACAAATGCAGCTCCCTCTCCCTCTCTCCCCCTTTCCCGTTCCCCCTCCCTATCTCTCTACACAACAGTTTGGAAGCACACTATATGTGTGACGAATTGTCCAAAGTCAGGACAGGAGTGATTGTAGTCATTTTGTTATGGGGTTCACCGCAGAACTAAACAAATAAAGAAGATGGCAACTGTTTATAACAGACATGAATAAGGTCTTAAGGGCCTGGGGCTGGGTTTCTACTAAGCTAGCATATGGAATTGTTTTAAGATGGTCATACTAAGGATCATTTAGCTATTCTATTTTGAATTTTAGGACCCCTGTAGGTATCAAAAAAAATATATAAAAAAATGATTTGATGATACATTGAATTTGTCCTTACTGCTATTAGCCCATAGAAATGCATTGAATAACAGGTTCATACATGGAAAAACAGTTATTCCAAAAATATATCAAAAGGAAGTATGTTTTAACAGGCAATTTGCCAAGGCAGGATAATCTGAGCGCAGCCCAATTGTAACGGTCGTCGTAATCCTCCTCCTCGGACGAGGAGGAGAGGCGAGAAGGATCAGACCAATATGCGGAGTGGTTTGTGTCCATGATTATTTATTAACAAAAATAACCGGAACACTAATGAAACAAAATGACAAAAGAGAAACGAACCGACAAACAGTCCCGTGTGGCACGAATACAGACACGAGATACAAACACCCACCAAAACACGTGAATCACAGGCTGCCTAAGTATGATTCTCAATCAGGGACAACGATTGACAGCTGTCTCTGATTGAGAATCATACCCGGCCGAACACGGAAAATAACACATCGACAACCCACCCCAACTCAACGCCCTGACCAACTAAATACAAGAAAAAGGTAAAACAGATCAGGAACGTGACATAACCTCCCCCTTAAGGTGCGAACTCCGGGCGCACCAGCATAAAGTCTAGGGGAGGGTCTGGGTGGGCGTCTGTCCACGGTGGCGGCTCTGGCGCTGGTCGTGGACCCCACCCCACCATAGTCAAACCCCGCTTCCTTGGCCTCCTCCCAATGGCCACCCTCCAAATTAACCCCACCGGACTGAGGGGCAACACCGGAATGAGGGGCAACACCGGAATGAGGGGCGGATCCTGGCTGGCTGGCTCTGGCGGATCCTGGCTGGCTGGCTCTGGCGGATCCTGGCTGGCTGGCTCTGGCGGATCCTGGCTGGCTGGCTCTGGCGGATCCTGACTGGCTGGCTCTGGCGGCTCCTGACTGGCTGGCTCTGGCGGCTCCTGACTGGCTGGCTCTGGCGGCTCCTGACTGGCTGGCTCTGGCGGCTCCTGGCTGGACGGCTCTGGCGGCTCCTGGCTGGACGGCTCTGGCTGGTCCTGGCTGGACGGCTCTGGCTGGTCCTGGCTGGACGGCTCTGGCTGGTCCTGGCTGGACGGCTCTGGCTGGTCCTGGCTGGACGGCTCTGAAGGCTCAGTACAGACGGGCAGCTCTGACGGCTCGGAACAGACGGACAGCGCTGGGAAGGCAGGCAGTTCAGACAGCGCTGGGAAGGCAGGCAGTTCAGACAGCGCTGGGAAGGCAGGCAGTTCAGACACTGGCTGCGCTGGAGAGGAGGAAGGCTCTGACAGCGCTGGACAGGTGGGAGCAGCTGGAGAGAGAACCCGGAGAGACAGCCTGGTGCGGGGGGCTGCCACCGGTGGACTGGTACGTGGAGGTGGCACCGGGTATACCGGACCGTGAAGGAGGATACGCGCTCTTGAGCACCGAGCCTGCCCAACCTTACCAGGTTGAATGGTCCCCGTAGCCCTGCCAGTGCGGGGAGGTGGAATAGCCCGCACTGGGCTATGCTGGCGAACCGGGGACACCATCTGTAAGGCTGGTGCCATGTATGCCGGCCCGAGGAGACGTACTGGAGGCCAGATGCGTTGGGCCGGCTTCATGACATCCGGCTCGATGCCCAACCTAGCCCTACCAGTGCGGCGAGGTGGAATAGCCCGCACTGGACTAAGCACGCGTACTGGGGACACCGTGCGCTTTACCGCATAACACGGTGTCTGACCAGTACGACGCCCTCTCACTCCACGGTAAGCACGGGGAGTTGGCTCAGGTATCCTACCCGGCTTTGCCACACTCCTCGTGTGCCCCCCCCCCCAATACATTTTTGGGTCTGACTCTCGGGCTCCCAACCGCGTCGCCGCGCTGCCTCCTCATACCAGCGCCTCTCTGCCTTCGCTGCCTCCAGCTCCGCCTTGGGACGGCGATATTCCCCTGGCTGAGCCCAGGGTCCTTTGCCGTCCAGGATCTCCTCCCAAGTCCACGAGTCCTGTGTTTTCTTCCACTGCTGTTGCCGCCCTTCTCCACTCCGCTTGGTCCTTTGGTGGTGGGTGTTTCTGTAACGGTCGTCGTAATCCTCCTCCTCGGATGAGGAGGAGAGGCGAAAAGAATCAGACCAATATGCGGAGTGGTTTGTGTCCATGATTATTTATTAACAAAAATAACCGGAACACTAATGAAACAAAATGACAAAAGAGAAACGAACCGACAAACAGTCCCGTGTGGCACGAATACAGACACGAGATACAAACACCCACCAAAACACGTGAATCACAGGCTGCCTAAGTATGATTCTCAATCAGGGACAACGATTGACAGCTGTCTCTGATTGAGAATCATACCCGGCCGAACACAGAAAATAACACATCGACAACCCACCCCAACTCACGCCCTGACCAACTAAATAAATACAAGAAAAAGGAAAAACAGGTCAGGAACGTGACACCAATCCAGAAATCTGCCAGTGGCATCTGATTAAATTCTATTTTCACAGAACCGCTTGTTGCAATTTCGATGAGGCTCTCTTGTTCAGATATCAGTAAGTGGACTGGAGGCAGGGCATGAAATGGCCATTTTTACTGGTGTCCAAAATGTATTTCAAGCTGTCAGGCATTCCCTTGGCAGCACGAACCTCTCGGTGGATGCTGCAGTGTACCCAAGTGGCGTCGGGAGCAACTTCTTGCACGTGCGTTACCACTCCAGTGTGTCTCCCTGTCATAGTTTTTGCGCCATCAGTACAGATACCAACACATCTTGACCACCAAAGTCCATTTGATGTCACAAAGCTGTCCAGTACTTAAAAAATATCCTCTCCTGTTGTCCTGGTTTCCAGTGGTTTGCAGAAGAGGATGTCTTCCTTAATTGACCACCCATAAACATAACAAACATATATCAGTAGCTGTGCCAGGCCCGCCACGTCTGTTGACTCATTCAGCTGTAACGCATAGAATTCACTGGCTTGTATGTTTATGCCAGAGATGTCACAAACATCTCCTGCCATGTCACTGATGCGTCGTGAAACAGTGTTGTTTGATGAAGGCATTGTCTGTATTGTTTTTTTGGCCTTTACCCCCAGCATTGTCCTAGCCATATCCGCGGCAGCAGGAAGAATTAAGTCCTCCACAATGGTATGGAGCTTGCCTGTCCTAGCCACTCGGGAGCTCACCAAATAAGATGCTTCTAGCGCCTTCTTATTAATGGTATCTGTTGCTTTTATACATGTCTTACTACTCGAAAGTCGTCTTAATTCTCGCTCAAAAAACATATTTTTCAAATTGCCATGTTTTGTTTCTAAATGTCTGCCCAAGAGTGAAGGTTTCATCGAGTTGTGAGATAGTATTTTTGCACATATAACACACTGTGGCTGAGGAAAGGCACTACTCCTAATATAAGTGAACCCCAAATCAATGTAGTTCGCATCATATTTGCGCCTCTTCGATGGTCCAACATCCCTGTCTGTTGTTCGGTGATTTCCCGGGTAAGGGGGCAGTAGCTCTTAGGCTGCATCAGATTCACAACTGTCAGTGTCTATGCTAGCTGGGCTATCAACAAATGTAGTATTACTGATGCTAGCATTGGATGTGCTCGTGGAAGCAGAACAACTTGTGTCGTCAACAGGTGCAGGTGTAGTACTGCTGGTAGTAGCAGTACTACCAGTAGAGCTTGTATGTGTCTCTATGGACGTGGGCCTTACTATTTTTAACCATTTATCCATTTTCGAGCAAACGGAATGAGCAGCAGCTACGTAACGGTTAATGTGATTGGATGTTAATTATTTGACTAGGCTACCTGTATTTGACATTGTGTTGTTATTTCACTGAACACTAGATGGTTTAATTTGATTTTTGGCAGTAAAACGAGACTGTGAAAATGTGATGGAAAAAAATATATATACAGTGGGGAGAACAAGTATTTGATACACTGCCGATTTTGCAGGTTTTCCTACTTACAAAGCATGTAGAGGTCTGTAATTTTTATCATAGGTACACTTCAACTGTCAAAAATCCAGAAAATCACAATGTATGATTTTTAAGTAATTAATTAGCATTTTATTGCATGACATAAGTATTTGATCACCTACCAACCAGTAAGAATTCCGGCTCTCACAGACCTGTTAGTTTTTCTTTAAGAAGCCCTCTTGTTCTCCACTCATTACCTGTATTAACTGCACCTGTTTGAACTCGTTACCTGTATAAAAGACACCTGTCCACACACTCAATCAAACAGACTCCAACCTCTCCACAATGGCCAAGACCAGAGAGCTATGTAAGGACATCAGGGATAAAATTGTAGACCTGCACAAGGCTGGGATGGGCTACAGAACAACAGGCAAGCAGCTTGGTGAGAAGGAAACAACTGTTGGTGCAATTATTAGAAAATGGAAGAAGTTCAAGATGACGGTCAATCACCCTCGGTCTGGGGCTCCATGCAAGATCTCACCTCATGGGGCATCAATGATCATGAGGAAGGTGAGGGATCAGCCCAGAAATACACGGCAGGACCTGGTCAATGACCTGAAGAGAGCTGGGACCACAGTCTCAAAGAAAACCATTAGTAACACACTACGCCGTCATGGATTAAAATCCTGCAGCGCACGCAAGGTCCCCCTGCTCAAGCCAGCGCATGTCCAGGCCCGTCTGAAGTTTGCCAATGACCATCTGGATGATCCAGAGGAGGAATGGGAGAAGGTCATGTGGTCTGATGAGACAAAAATAGAGCTTTTTGGTCTAAACTCCACTCGGCGTGTTTGGAGGAAGAAGAAGGATGAGTACAACCCCAAGAACACCATCCCAACCGTGAAGCATGGAGGTGGAAACATCCTTCTTTGGGGATGCTTTTCTGCGAAGGGAACAGGACGACTGCACCGTATTGAGGGGGGGATGGATGGGGCCATGTATCGCGAGATCTTGGCCAACAACCTCCTTCCCTCAGTAAGAGCATTGAAGATGGGTCGTGGCTGGGTCTTCCAGCATGACAACGACCCAAAACACACAGCCAGGGCAACTAAGGAGTGGCTCCGTAAGAAGCATCTCAAGGTCCTGGAGTGGCCTAGCCAGTCTCCAGACCTGAACCCAATAGAAAATCTTTGGAGGGAGCTGAAAGTCCGTATTGCCCAGCGACAGCCCCGAAACCTGAAGGATCTGGAGAAGGTCTGTATGGAGGAGTGGGCCAAAATCCCTGCTGCAGTGTATGCAAACCTGGTCAAGATCTACAGGAAACGTATGATCTCTGTAATTGCAAACAAAGGTTTCTGTACCAAATATTAAGTTCTGCTTTTCTGATGTATCAAATACTTATGTCATGCAATAAAATGCAAATTAATTACTTAAAAATCATACAATGTGATTTTCTGGATTTTTGTTTTAGATTACGTCTCTCACAGTTGAAGTGTACCTATGATAAACATTACAGACCTCTACATGCTTTGTAAGTAGGAAAACCTGCAAAATCGGCAGTATATCAAATACTTGTTCTCCCCACTGTATATATTTTACTATAATAAAAATAAAATGTGAATCACATTTTTATTTAGCGTACCCCCGATGGCATTGCACGCACCCCAGTTTGGGAATACCTGGGCTAACATATTACAAGCTGTGCAATAATTTGGGACATGTAGCCTATTCTAATCATTATGGAAGGAAACCAAACGTAGCAGTTTAAATCTGGAGCCTGATGCATGGTTCACAATGACTGGACCGTTGTTATCACAGTTCCATGATTAGTGAGGATTATTAGTGTAGATTTATAGTACTACTGTTCAACCCCTATTGTACACATCTATATTTTATTTTATGGATTGAACAATTGAATATGGCAACTTTCAGGAAGATTCAAACCACTGTATTTTTTATTCACCAATATATTTAGCACATAAAGGCTCTCCAAACCTGTTTTTTAAATTATTCATAAAGACTTTCCTAACCCTAAATAATATACAACGTAAGAGGATTTTAAAATATAACAATTGGTGCTGAAAGGAGAGAATATGTGTGTATTTACATGGCTGTCTTTAATTGAGCTCTAATATTTTGAACCATCTGTCCATATATTCTAGTGAGTCTGTGGAGAAAATTCTAGGGACAGGTTACAAATAAAGGGATGCACTCGTCATGCCCCGATGAGGCAGGCACCGGATGGCAGACAAGCCAAGGTGTTGTTCTGGCCAATATCATGAATAGCCAGTGGTGGTAAACTAGGTTAGTGTTATGCCAAAATAAGGGTTCAAGCCAAATTAGGGTTAGGGTTGGTTAGTATTAGTGTTGTGGTTGAGCCTAGGATTAGGGATGTGACCATGAAGTTATTATTTGGGTTTTGGTTGAGCTAACTCTAACCCTCACCCTAGCTTCCTATCCACATCCCGATTAAACCCTAACCCTATCCTCAAATACAACCCTAACCCTAACCTTAACCCTAACCCTAGCCATAACCCTAACCATAGCAGTAATCCTAACGCTAGGGAGGGAGTCAGTTCAACTTCCAATGCAGCACGATCTGGCTGTCAGTCTCCAGAGCCAAGAGCACCACGACATTCGGTCTATGGCTCATGCTGGGGTCTGTCGATGGCAGACCTTCAGTCCTGCAGCAGAGGGCACTAGAGACACACATTCACGCCACATGGCCATCAGATCAGAGGGACATGGCCTAGACTAGGGAGCACTCAGTGTTTTTCTCTGTTTGATCTGTGTCTTGCGAATCATGTGTTGTGATGTATGAGTTGATCGTGATTATTCACAATACGCCATGGCCTTAGAGGAGAAAACATTACGAAGTGGATACAAGCATGAAATTTGGTAGAAACATTCCTCAGGACTATTAAAACATCCCAGAATGGGTGGCCATTTCAAATGGAACACAGAAACTAGTTATCAAAAAAATTGTAAATGGCTGCCATAATAGCTGGTATTTGACCATAAAAAAACATTATGCAACAGATAAAAGCATGACATTTGGTACAAACGTTCCTCAGATGATATGAAAACATCTAAGAAGGGGTGTTCATTTCAATCCAGATCAAGGGGTTGGGGAGACAACCAACATCTTGATCTGCTGCCATTATCCAACCACCAACCCACAACTTGGTGGTTGGATAATCCTTGGTAAGATGGAAGAACAGCCCAGCAAGGAGGACAATGATGTCTATATCCACTGTTTAAATGATCGTGGTTTGTGCACCCTTTTGAAGGGAATCTTTAAGATGAAGGCATACTCTTGTATCTGCCTCTTCGTGGTCACATTCCACCATTGATGTCAGACCCTTTTTGTGACCACAGACTCATCAATTGTAGCATATATCTCTTTACCATCTTCAAATTCATTGGCACACCTTCTTTGTCAACATTTTTAAAGCTCCTGTTCGTTATTAGGATTTCTGAGAAAGTCAGAAAACTTACATGGAAGCTTGGTTGTCTTCCCAACTTTCTTTCAGATGCCTTTTCCTCGCTTCTCTCTCGTTGAGTCTTGTAGACTATCTTCTTTGTATGTGTCCCACTCAATATCGATCTTAGGGCACAGGTGGGTAGGAATCTACAATGATCAGGCCTAGCATATCCGATTTTTCGTTTGGAAGGTGGAAAAACAAATCTAGGTTTCCATTTTTAAGCAGTGGTACATTATTCCTCTTAATGCTCTGATGGATAGATGTGTTCCTATCCACAATTACTTCCTTGAGATATGCTTTATATTGAGAAGGGCCTAGTTTCTCAATGAATTAATATTATGGACTCTATTTTCGTCTGGCGTCAAGGCAGAGCTAGTGTCAAACGCAAGTTAGTTTGCAATTTCGTCAAGTAAAGACTGTCGCACTGACATCTTCCAGCCCTAACGCCAGGTTCGGCAATTTACCTGTCTAACATCAGCATGCTTGCGCTCAGATGGGAGGGGTGGAAATATTTGAGGCTTGTCCTTAAAAACATGATTCAAAGTGCTAATTTCAGGCAACGCTGGTAGGGATATTTAAGACCAACCAAAAATTGGTTTTAGTGGTGACACAGTTGGTTATTGCATGGATTTTGAGAGTGGAAACGTAGCCTTTCAGCCGTTACGCACACTGCCCATATGCGCAGAGAACAAGATGTGATTTGGTGCCTGTATACTTCGTATCTAGAAACATAAAACACAGTTTTTTTCCCCCATTTTGTTTTATTTGATTTAAAACCTAGTATAGCCCCCCCTCTGCTCAATGAAGCGTTTTTTCTTTTTGTCCTGTCTAATGTAGCTAATCAAGTACAGTAGGATAGTCAAGACCGTCAATAAAGGGTTTGGCTCATGAGACTGCTGGAAATAAATCTTAATCACCAAAGGTTTATTAAAATATGAAATTTGAGGAGCAAAACAGTGAGCTGACATTCCCTTTTTATCTATGTATTGTAAGCAGGCGTACATTATTTTAGCCATGCTTTGGATGTGAGTAAAACTCCCTCCATGATGTAGGCTACATGTGTCCATGCCCATCATGAAACGAGAGATGAGAACCTCTGTGAACAAATCAAATCACACTTTATTTGTCACATGCGCCGAATACAACAGGTATTTCACCTTACCGGGAAATGTTTACTTACAAGCCTTTAATCAACAATGCAGTTTTAAGAAAATAGAGTTAATCAAATATTTACTAAATAAACAAAAGTAAAAAATTTAAAGTAACACAATAAAATAACAATAATGAGGGTGAACCTCGTATTTAGAAGTTATTTTCCTGTAATAATTGTTTGTTTTCCGTTTCATATTTGTAAAACTAAGCCCTCCGTAGGCCACCCTTTCCCTAGGCCTACTATAACGAAGGCTGTCTCAACAGCAATGGGTTTGTCTCTTTTTATGCTGGAGATTTTATGATATCATTACATTTTTGTATTTATTGTTGTTGAAAAAACCCAACAGATTGCTTGTTTTTCATTGAATTGAATTAAAACCAAACTTATTAGAATGATTCACTGTCCAATGCAACTTCTGGAGAAGTGTGAATGCAATCTGTAAAATGGTTCCAATATGTATATAAAACATATTTGGCAGCAGTATAACGGTGAGTGGACATTCTCCCTTTCTCTTTATATTGGATCTTTGTTTATTGATCATCAAAACGCCAGCAACTGTGCCAATATTTGTGGGTGTGAAAATAGCAAAAATATTTCTGACACATCCCCCAAACCTATAGCGCTACCGTCAGCGCTTAGATGAATCATAGCGTTAGGTTTGTTAAAATGGAGCTTTCTATGTTGACTGTTGTTAGCCATGGTCTCGATAAATTAGCTGCATAATGTAACTCCTAGGGTGTTGCCAATTTTTAAGCTTGATAACATGATGTTTTTAAAGTGATTCATGCAGTAGTTCAACAAAATTATGAAATATAATGGCATATTGTTGAAGACTGGTCCACTACTCACAAATACACAACATTTTGATTATATAAGGCAACAGAAATTCTACATAATTTCCCCCCCCAAAAAATCTGAATCCATATTGGATTATGTAAAAAAGGAAATTGGGGTGCCATGCCCCAATTTTATATCACCCCTTCTAATGTCAGGTAATACATCTCAAAGATAATCTCTACCAAATTTGACGCTTGAAAAACACCATGTTATCAAGTAAAAAAAATTGCCATCACATCCTAGGAGTTACATTATGTAGCTAATTTATTGAGAACACAGGTATTTTACTCTGAATATAACCTAAAACTGGGGGTGGTTGTTCTAACAGGCTTTTACCCTAACGGTTTCATATCAAGGTGACATTAGAAAATTGCAGCGTAATGTAAAAGCCAATGTTAGAATGACCATCTCCAGTTTAAGGTCACATTCAGAGTAAATTACGCAATTGCCCCAAAATTTGGGCACCCCTTCTAATATCAAAGAATACATCCCAAAGAGAAGCTCTACCAAATGTCACGCTTGTATCCGCTGCGTAACATTTTCATTACTTTTTGATGCTACCCACTGGGCACTCACAGTTTCCATGTAATTTCAATGAAATTACACTGAACAAAAATACAAACGCAACATGTAAAGTGTTGGTCCCATGTTTCATGAGCTGAAATAAAAGATCACCAAAATGTCCATATGCACAATAATCTTATTTATCAAAAAAATAATTGCACAAATTTGTTTAAATCCCTGTTAGTGAGCATTTTTCCTTTGCCAAGATAATCCATCCAACATTACACAGGTGCAGCTTGTGCAGGGGACAATAAAAGGCCACTCTAAAATGTGTGGTTTTGTCACGCACCACAATGCAACAGATGTCTCAAGTTTTGAGGGAGAGTACAATTGGCATGCTGATTTTTGATTTATTGTTAATTTCTTTACAATAAACCGCCTCCAAAGTCGTTTTAGAGAATTTGGGAGTACATCCAACCGGCCTCACAACCGCAGACCACGTGGCCCATTGGCGTGCCATTCATCCGACGCCATCACCTCATGTTTCAGCATGATAATGCACGGCCCCATGTCACAAGGATCTGTACACAATTACTGGAAGCTGAAAATCTCAGAGTTCTTCCATGGCCTGTATACTCACCAGGCATGTGACCCATTGAGCATGTTTGGGATGCTCTGGTTCAACATGTACAACTGCATGTTCCAGTTCCAGTAAAATCTTAGAAATTGTTGCATGTTGCGTTTATATTTTTGTTCAGTGGGTAAGGCCCTGGACTAGAACGAAACTTGTAATGCATTGTGTGGATTTATTATTGTGTGGATGTATTATATTTTCATGTAGGCTACTTGTTTACAGAAAGAACAAATGTAAAAGGGGTGACAGCATTCACCAGGGAAACATTCCAGGGACACAGACAAAGCAGATCGTGTTTTCATGTAATCAAATTTATTTGTTGTTGATCTTTTTTATATGACAGCAATGTTCACAAAAATGATAGCTTTGTATTTTCATTTCACTCAGTTTTGATCTTTACATTGTACAGTTGTGTAAGGACCATAGAAAAACCAATCGACCTCAATATTGGTACAATGTAGTCTACTCATGGGATTTAAAGCATGCAATCTGACTTAAAAGGTTTCATTTTACAAAGATACGTCCTTTTTTGGAGACAAAACTCACATATGAGAAACTAAAGGAGCATATGTCATCTCAGCAAGCCACACGTCTAATTCTATAATTTTGCAAACTATCCTCTAAACTACGGAAAGTTTGTTTCTTTTCCTTCTAAAGTCGATAACAGTAGAAATATCCACGAGCAAAGGGAATTTCTCGCAAAATAAATATTCATGGAAACAAAGGCAAAAAAAGAGGGCACGACAGAGAATCGTACACATGGACAGCTAAACCAGCAAATGAGATGATCTGACAATCATGATTGTTTTGTTTTTTACAGGAACGTGAACTATATGAAGGCAGTTTGGGCCATCTGTTGACTAATGTGCGATAAATATTCAGTGTTTATCAGTCATTGTGATCAGTAATGATGTTCAGTAATGACCACAGATGAAGAGCTTTATGATCCACGGCTGATAGGGGATGACTGTTGTTGACTAGCCTTCTAAGGTAAACCCGTCCTTCGGGTTGTTCCAAATAATACACGAAAACAATGTTAGTTTCTTAGCTACATTATCGAACAAATTAACTATTTTATCAATCTGTTTATTATTGTTGAGTAATATTGTAGTGAGGAACATTTCTTTACAACCCCATTGATGATAATATTGGTTATTCATGAAAACATCACCCCTGCATACAGTATTGTATAAAGTTTTGAATGGTCTCTTAAATTGACTCTATTCGGGGATTCCTAGCACCATGGTAGAATGTTGAGTATGGTAAGAGACTATTTTACAGATCCAGGTCCAAAAGCCCTGTCCAATTCGAATCAACTTTGTCATATGGTGTGTACAGTATGTCTGTGTACGAGTGTGTGTGTGTTTGTGTGTGTGCAAGCATGTGTGTATTTACAGTACCAGTCAAAAGTTTGGACACAACTACTCATTCAAGGGTTTTTCTTTATTTTTACTATTTTACACATTGTAGAATAATAGTGAAGACGTCAACAATATGAAATAACACTTATGGAATAATGTAGTAACCAAAAAAGTGTTAAACAAATCAAAATATAGTTTATATTTGAGATTCTTCGAAGTAGCCACCCTTTGCCTTGATGACAGATTCGCACACTCTTGGCATTCTCTCAACCAGCTTCATGAGGTAGTCACCTGGAATGCATTTCAATTAACAGGTGTGTCTTGTTAAAAGATCATTTGTGGAATTTCTTTCCTTCTTAATGCTTTTGAGCCAATCAGTTGTGTTGTGACAAGGTAGGGGTGGTATACAGAAGATATCCCTATTTCGTAAAAGACCAAGTCCATTTATGGCAAGAACAGCTCAAATAAACAAAGAGAAACAACAGTCCATCATGACATGAAGGTCAGTCAATACAGAAAATGTCAAGAACTTCAAGAGTTTCTTCAAGTGCATTTGCAAAAACCATCAAGTGTTATGATGAAACTGGCTCTCATGAGGACTGCCACAGGAAAGGAAGAACCAGAGTTACCTCTGCTGCAGAGGATAAGTTCATTAGAGTTACCAGCCTCAGAAATGAGTCCTGATGAGTCCAAATTTGAGATTATTGGTTCCAACCACCGTGTCTTTATGAGACGCAGAGTAGGTGAACAGATGATCTCCGCATGTGTGGTTCCCACCGTGAAGCATGGAGGAGGTGTGATGGTGCTTTGCTGGTGACACTGTCTGTGATTTATTTAGAATTCAAGGCACAGCATTCTGCAGTGATACACCATCCCATCTGGTTTGCGCTTAGTGGGACTATCATTTGTTTTTCTACAGGACAATGACCCAACACACCTCCAGGCGGTGTAAGGGCTATTTGACCAAGAAGGAGAGTGATAGAGTGCTGCATCAGATGACCTGGCCTCCACAATCACCTGACCTCAACCCAATTGAGATGGTTTGGGATGAGTTGGACCGCAGAGTGAAGGAAAATCAGCCAACAAGTGCTCAGCATATGTGGAAACTCCTTCAAGACTGTTGGATTCCAGGATCCAAGGATATGGATTCCATATGTGTTATTTCATAGTTTTGATGTCTTCACTATTATTCTACAATGTTGAAAATAGTAAAAATAAAGAAAAACCCTTGAATGAGTAGGTGTGTCCAAACTTTTGACTGGTACTGTATGTTGAGAGTGTGCGCATGATTGCATAAGGTAGTCATTAGGGTTGACCATCTCTCTGCCGGTGTGCTGGGGTTTATGGGGACCAATTGGGTTTTGCACCAGGTTAGAGGAATGCCTGAGTTTATATAACTGTAGGATGTCATATCCAAGTGGATAAATTACATGCGTCTGTATTGAATAGTGTAAGGTACACAGTTATTGTGGATGTATTTAGCCCATACAGGTGGTTAAGTACATGTGTTGATAAATGTTTTTTCTTAATCTTACTTGGGTTTTAGGGCTCTATTCAATCCGTATGGCGGAAGTTCAGCGTTACAGCGTGATTGAAATTTAAAGGCAACACTACCTCGTTCGCGGAGACTGCATTCACGGTGAACGCTGCATATGTCGGCTCAATCGGAAATTACCTTTACATTTCTATTGCGCAATCTGTAACTCCTCAGCGATCCAGATATAAAAGAGCCATTAGTTGAACTTGCATTCAAATCTGGGTCAATCATGACATTTAAGATATACTGTAGTAAATTATATGATGGATTTAGACACCTTTTGTCTGTCTATAGATGTATTTACTACTTGAAAATAATTGACATGCTATTCTGTCTTTGTGACTTGTCTTGGACACATGCTCTTTGGTGAGACAGAATGTCTTCCAGACGTCTGGTTAGGTTTTACCAGAGGAAACAGTACAGAACAGCAGTAGCAGTGGTTCAGTGCTTGGCAGTAGCTTCGGCAGGTCTACTAAAGTGCCCCTGTCTCAGCTGCATTGAAAGCAGTGTAAACGTGGGGAGCAGTCCCCAGTAGTGTACAGTGCAATTCATTTCCCAGACACCCCCTGTTTAAACTGGAGATTAACGTTTACTGTTGAGAGAGACTCCCAGTTACCATGGTGATTGAGACGGCCAAAATGGTGATCATGAACAGAATAGTAATACCATGCTTTTCACACAGCGTCTGCTCTTTTCTACCTCTTGACGTCTCATCCAGACTTCCCCCTACCATGAACACACATGCGTAAACACGCATGCGGACACACACATCCACGCACGCATGCACACACACACACACAGAATAAAATACACTCACATGGACACCGTCAAATACATCCCCAAAACCTGTACCAAGGGACATAGGTATAGGATAGGGCTTGTATTGTGTTACCATGGTAACGTACCGCAGTTGTTTCCCTTGCTATTTTTAAAGGGTGATATGATCACTTAAAATTCCTTTCTAAATTCACCGACGGTTGCATGTCTTCAGAATACAGCTAAGAGGAACTGCTGCAAATATTACACAGTAGGATCCATTGCAACACAGACCGCGCCTAGTAATGATCAAAAACAGATTGGAGATGGACTGTGATGTGACTTCATCATGATAAGATTCATGGATGTGAATATGGATTGGTACTGTGTGGCAGTGGTGTGACTCAAACAATGAGACAGAAATGTAAAATTGTGTTGTTCAGTTAAGACTGAGCGAACAGCCATCATTTGAGTACAGCCAGAACGGGAGGTGGAATACAACTCTTTTAATTGAAAAAGGGAATTGGTTAATACATAGAGTGAAGCACTGAAACAAGCCACTGTGACATTGCAAAAACACCATTAAAGAGGACGTTGTACATTTCCCAGTAACCCAAGTCATTCCATCAGAGATGCATTCAAAGAGAACAGAAAGAGAGTACGTTTGCACTATGATATAGTTACCCTGGCATTCTACAAAACAATGTATGAGAGATCCCACTGCGCTGATAGCAGCTCTACAATTCAAGACATTTAAAAATGCTTTACAAACAGTTTGTTAACAAAGAGGACATGTCTTAGTTTTCCTGTTTTTTTGTTGTTTTTTTATATCAAAAGACGGCAATCAAAAAAGAAAAGGCACCACTGGAGGTGAGAGTTTGGCCCACACCTCCTGTATTATATGGTGGTGGCGGCTTCACACAAAACAACCGACTGACACTGTTAATGTTAAGCTGTAGAAAATCTGGGGCAAAGAGACAAGATATTGAACAGCTGGTGAGATAAAGTAGAACTGAATTCTCCAGAAAAGACTTTTATTTTACAAAGTGTTGATTCCCAGAAGATGTAAAAGTGGACATGCAGCTGTAGTGCTGACATCACAGTGACATCACTCCCTGCAGATGGCGGGTGTAAGTAGTCGAGAGTGTGCTGTGCTGCTCATTTGGGTCCGATTCGGGTCAGATCCAGAGACAGGTTCACACTGGATCACTTTACATACGTAAATACCTTACATACGTAATACTTGGTCTAGTATTTCACACTATTCTTTGGGACGACTGCCACAGAAAAATGTCCCTACGCCTGCACTATAACACAATGATGTGTTAATCAGATTTCGCCTGACATCCTCTCTAGGAACATGATGTTACTATAACCATTCATGTGTCATTCGTCAAGAAAAGGAACAATGTTTTAGACATATATATTACTTCATTTTTTTTAATAATACTTTTTTCCCCGAACAAACAATTCAATTTCCTCCTATCTAAACTTTGTATTCAATCAATAAGCACTAAGAAAAAAGATTTAGCCATGCAAAATGTGAGAAGCTCTACTTACTGTTTTCTGTGCTGGTGAAAATCTATTTACCCTACATGGACATGGTCTGGTTAGAATGGTCTCATGGGAGGCCCCAGTAACAAACAGACAGTACAGTACAGTAGCAGACAGGTATGTCTCCACTGGGGGAACTACAGATGATCTACATTTTAGATTTCCACTTTGCTTGATACAATATATACTTTGGCTTTGACATTTTTTTATTGTAAGGATCATTTATTCTAAACTTGCCTCAATATAAGGACACCTGGCTTCATCACATCTCCATTGACGTCTGCATCTTAGAATCAGTAACAAAAAGGAGTTCAAATAATCATCACCAAAACACATTTAAGAATCCTAAACTGTTATTTAATAAAAACCAAAAAGGATGTGCTTGTTTGTTTTAAAAAGGGCCAATTTTTTTCTGGCTTTGGTTGGTTTGTACACACCAATAGAACTTCCCCCAGTACCCCTACTCTATATGCCCACGGTTTCAAAGCTGCTTGGCTCCACTGTGCCTTGCAGTTTTTGAAGACCTCATAGATAGATGATGCACAGAAAACATGTTATGTTGACTCAACGTTTGGCAGGCGTTGTACTGACGTTTTATGAAAGCATAGTTATGAATGTTAGGCATTAGCTGGGATGTTGCAATGGCTATACACAGTATTTACAGTAGATGAAAAGGAGGACATTCACCTCTCACGGCTAAAGCGCCTTCCCCTAAAAATGTTCTCATTACTTTTAACAGCTTGAACCATAGCACAGAAAGAGAGAGGACAAAGAGGGACATTATGAGCAAAACTTGACTACTGACTACTACACCCCAGAGAAATAGTCCATTTGCTGCTTGGAATTGTGCACTTGAATTGGGAAAATCGTAGAAATGTGTGATTTGCCCTATATCAGAATGCATGGTTTTCAACTGGGGAAAAATACACTTTTGTAGTTACATTGTGGGAACTGCATCTTTGAAATTGCTTGTTAGTAAATGATGTGCCCCTTCTGAGAGCAGAAGAGGAACCATTGGACTTTCACACAATAGAAGGATTTGGCGAATTTGTTAGATGCAGTAATTCGTACATCATTGTCGTATACGCCCAGCATATACATTCTTAACAACATAGGATATAAAAAACAAGATCTAGTGGTGAATTCTCAAGCAGCAAAAGGTGGAACAGCCGTGGTGGCCAAGGTCAGATAGACATAGCACGTGGCACCAGGGAGAGATCAAATGGAGAAGTCCTCCCGGATAGTACACTAGAGGACGCTGGCCGTTTGTGAAGGTGGAGAGCACCAGAGATACCTCCGAGTGGCAGGCCAGGGGGAGACGGGTAGGCAGGCAGCAGCTGACAGACAGGAGGCTCTACATGGACTCCCCAAGAGAATCATCATCATCCAGAGATAGGGGCAGGTAGAGATCCTACAGGGAAAAACATGGAGGATCATTATCTGAATGAGCTAGGGGACACATCCTCTTCAATGAGTTCTGAGCTAAGCTATTGGGCGTGTAGGTGCAGTTTGAGAGAGAGAGGGGGGGGTGAGAGAGAGAAGGCAGTATGAGAGAGAGAGAGAGAGAGAGGGGAAAGAGAGAGGGAGGGATAAGTAGTGGTATTTAGGTAGTGGAGTGAATGGGATACCTTCTGCTTGCGGTGGATGCCTGGGCTGTTGGGGGTGGAGGTGGGGGACTGCTTGGAAATTGGGGTGGAGAGCTGGCTGCTGGAGCCCGTCCCATTGGCTGTGAGAACCCAAACGGAGCGAGAAAGAAAGGGAGGTGTAAAGAGAGAGAATACGAAAGGTAAATGGAGAAAGAGAGAGAGAGAGAGAGAGAGAGAGAGAGAGAGAGAGAGAGAGAGAGAGAGAGAGACCAGTGAATTAGACAGTGTGTATGCCAGGACTCCTTGGCCCCAGAGTAGGGCCATTCCTGGGCCTTGCCCTCACTTGGTTGTAGACAGAGTCTCTCTGGGCGGCTGACTGACTGACCGGGTCCCTGTTTGTTCCTCTCTGCTGGAGGACATTTGGCCATTTCTCTACAGCCCTGGCAGGTTGCTAGGATACCCCTGGCCTTGACAGTGTTTACATCTGAGAGTGGTGTGATGTGTCGTAGTTAGTGTAGTAAGACTTTTTAAAAGGCTTTTGTCTTGAAGAGAAAAACAGAATCCTTAAGGAAAGACTTTGAAACAGATGGTTAGCCTCTCTTCCAGTCTGAATTGTAAACAGGCACAGTGGAGCAAGAGCTTTGCAGATGAAGCCAACTCCAATGCAATGAAGTTCATATCTTCATCCAGACCTAAAATGTCTATTTAACTAAAACCAGGAAAACAAAACTAAAAAGCCAAGAAAGGCCTCAAATGTAGCAGTGTCATGTAGAGAGAATGACATGAAAGCAGTATCTACAGAACTAGGTGGGGAAGGCAATACAGATATACTTAATCTATTCTAGTCCATAGCCTATTTCAGAAGATTGGTCTATGGCTGGGAGGGATAGGTAGTGCTATATATGCTGTATGACAGTATAATGGCCAGGAGCTTAACTTCTCCTGTCACATACAGCCAACTGTTAGTCTGATTCCAGCCTTTCAATATGAATCAGATTTTGAAGGGTTAAACAGAAACATGCACCACAGATAACTGAAAACATGGCTTTTATTTCAAAAGAACAAAACATTTGAAATAAAACAAAACAAACAAACAACAAAACAAAAGTGTTAATAAAATAGTAAAACCCAAACCACCCCGGGAGAAAGGGGGTATATGGTTTAATATTAGGGTATATTGGGGTATAGGAGTTAATATTGGGGTATATTGGGGTATAGGAGTTAATATTGGGGTATATTGGGGTATATGAGTTAATATTAGGGTATATTGGGGTATAAGGGTTAATATTGGGGTATAGGAGTTAATATTGGGGTATATCGGGGTATAGGGGTTAATATTGGGGTATATTGGGGTATAGGAGTTAATATTGGGGTATATTGGGGTATAGGAGTTAATATTGGGGTATAGGGGTTAATATTGGGGTAGATGTATAAGAGGGAAAGCATGCTCGACAGGTAGAAACCATATCAGTAAGCAGCCTAATAAACATATAAGAAATATACAGGAAACCATTTCAGACCAAGTCCTAACAACAGCAACATACAGTATTTCTCCCTCCATCCATGTCTGAAACTATGAAAGCTAAGTAATCCGTGTATCAGTACTCAATGCAAAACTGTATGATTTAAAAGGGTATATGTTGGATGACTTACATGTACAATAATGAAAAACCAAAAAGAAAACAGTGTGATGGTGTCATTTAACAGTGTACCATTTTGATAATGTGTCTGACTGCGGTGTAAAATTGATGACCCTCTACCCTAAGTGTTTCCCCACCCCTCCTGATCCATCACCCACCCGGGTGGCCAACCTACTCTCATGTCTTGACTGTAAAGAGGCTGCTTAACCTTGGATACATTAGGAGAAATACTAGCCTCTTGGCTGTCCATCTGCTGCCTTTAAGGGCAAGCCCTCCCCCGACCCACACCAGCTCTCACTGAAATATTCAAGAGCACTGAGAGAGGGAGTCGGGCAGCAGAGTCTGGCTGGGAGGACACACTGACCTCACATCCACCCACCACCAGCCAGACTAGCCAGCCAACTCACTGTGGAGTGACACCGGGTGACAGGGGGACACCAAGCAGCATTCTACACTACACCCCAGCCTGACACGTCATCTAGGGTAGCACCTGGTGTGTGTGTGTGTGTTTTAGCCTACTGGATGAATTGATGTTTAGTTGTTCAAGGTGCGAGAATAAAGTGCCTAATTAACGGTCTCTCATGCCCTAATCCCTTGACCCATGTAGTGAACCCTCTGACCTGTATAATCAGTGGTTACAACTGGTCTAGTAGTTAGAGGTGAGGGAGACTGCTGCTCCTTCCTGAGTGTTCTCTTCAAACCTCTGTACATCTCGTTGGCCCTCTCTCTGACACAGACAGCGTACACCAAGGATAATAACCGCTCTAAGCGCTACAGACAGATGTTTACAATCCTCCACTACCTTTGTTTTCTTTTCATATTTCATATTTGTTATCAATGCTTAAGGACAACAGAGCTGGATTAGTATCATTTTGTGATTCGTAATCTGTTCAGATTATCCTGATCAAACAAAGGCTGGATTTTTTTGTGTCCCCATTTCTATGTATTAGTGGGGGTTTGGGGTGGTGCACCGTGCAGGAGGTGCTGTGTTACGATTAGAGGACAGTTCCCACCAGTAAACACTGTCTGACTCACTGTCTCACTCACAGGACAGACAATGAGCACCAGCGTTTAAACACCCTGTCTGAGCAATGCAATCCTGGACAACAACATGCAGATTACAGACATAAAGTATAATTCAACATAAAAAAAGAAGAAGAAATGAAACCAAATCAAAACAACAGAAAAAATTCACATCATATTAATGACATGTAAAAACAATAATAACCACATGCATCCATATCAGTTGGTTTAAATCTAGCTGCTTTTAGAATCAGGGTGGCTGGATGCTGAGAGTAAGTGGGTGAGTAGTAGTAACTCTGTAACAGTCTATGTCGGGTGTGGGCTTCCATGGGCAGTCACATTATAGATCAGACAATAATGAGCTCACTCGATTCAGCAGGAGACTTGCTGCGCCGGATCTGACCTGGACTTTTCTTCTTCATCATCCTGCAACCTTCTGTGGAGAGAAATACACACACAAATACACACACACACACACCACACAAACACACACACACACACACACACACACACACACACACACACACACACACACACACACACACACACACACACCACACAAACACACACACACACACACACACACACACACACACACACACACCACACAAACACACACACAGTGTGTGAGCATAAGACAAACAAAGGCCACAGTAACTACAGTAGTATCTTCCACATGAAAGGCCGCATTGACAAAGAAACAGACCTTCATGCAAACAGACTGACACAATGGGAACATGGACACTGTAAATGGTCATTTATGGCCACATATGTGTCTTTCACGAAGTCCACTGTTGCTGCAATGTTTTCAGTAAGGGGGATTGTGTGACAGTTTGGTAGTGTCTGTTGTACAAAGAGTAGCTTCATAGTGAGCTTCAGTCTATGTGACTTCTGTGTGTGCAGCAATTCTATGTACGGTAGTTTGGTGATATTGTACTGTAATTCGGTGATATTGTACTGTAGTTTGGTGATATTGTACTATAGTTTGGTGACATTGTACTGTAGTTTGGTGACATTGTACTGTAGTTTGGTGACATTATACTGTAGTTTGGTGATATTGTACTGTAGTTTGGTGATATTGTACTGTAGTTTGGTGCTAGCTTTGTATGGCATGCAGTCTAATGTGTGTATGTAAAGCGTCGAGGTTTGCTGTATGTACAGTAGTTGTGTATGCCGTGTGGTTTATTCTGGGTCATTGCATTAACCAGGGTAAACAGTGAAGCATGAAGCCGACAGTCACAAAGAATCCTAGACATCCTCCCCTCCTCCCTCGCCTTCCTTGCCCTCCCTCTCCACTCCCCCTCCACTCTCTGCTCTCAGTACTCCACAGTGCCTCCACCTTCCTCTCAGTACCACACAACCGTTCTATACCTCCACCCTCCTCTCTCTGTAAATGCTAATCGCACTGTCTGTCTGTCCTTCCTGTCTGCTGAGAGCTGATCACACTGTGTCTGTCTGTCTCCGTTTTCCTAACCTTTACGCACCAAGAGTCACCCACACAGCTAGATGTGTGCGTGCCAGCGCTAGTGTGAAATGTCACCGGGCATTCAAAAATCCTTCACATCCAAAGAGCACATCAGACACTCACCTCCCCTCTAACGCCCCTCTCGCCCACTCTCTCTCTGGCAGAGACTTACGTGTTTAGGAGACACCTGCTCTGCTGCATCCACTAAGGAGAGGAATGGCATGGCCCAAAGGTGACAGAAGTGCCAGATGGGCTTATTCTGAAAATGGGCATGTTATGCCCTCACTAAAACAGTTACTAGTTCAATAACATACTGCGTTTGGCAACATGTTTATGATGTTTTGCTCAAGGCTTATGCATAATGTATTCAGGCCTTGAACGGGTTAATTAAAGGGCCTTGAGTTAAGTCCACATTTGCCATGGCCATTTGAACTGGATCCAATTCGGCTTTTAGTGATGCTTATTACATACTGAGCTACAAACACTCCCCTCTGTCTCCTGCAATGGCCATAAAATCTGGCTGAACTTTTAATGCGCAAATCTGATAAGGCAACAGGATCCAAATCTATACCAAATAGGGCTGTGTATGGTGATAAGATTGGACTATCGATGTGAAAACGCTGTATCAGCTTGGACCAGAGATAGGGCTCAGTCCTTCCCCTGCCTCTGGCCCCACCCAGGCCAACTCAGTGGTCTCCAGCAGACATGATATGATGTCAGTGTGATGTCGGCATGACCCCACTGACCTTGGTTATTAAAGGCCCCCTGGGCTGATTTGGGTTTGGTTCCAGAGGGGTAGTGTGCTGAAAGAAAGGAACCACAACATTAAAGCACACGGGTCAACTCCTTCACACAAGAACCCAGTGAGGGGCAGGCAGCGTGTCAGGAAATGGACCCCGTCTAAAACACATCACACCTAAACCGATACTGTATAGTAGTTCTGTATATTATGATTTCCCCTTATTTCTGATCTCCCTGCTAAACTCAGCAAAAAAAAGAAACGTCCTCTCACTGTCAACTGCGTTTATTTTTCAGCAAACTTAACATGTGTAAATATTTGTATGAACATAAGATTCAACAACTGAGACATAAACTGAACAAGTTCCACAGACATGTGACTAACAGAAATTGAATAATGTGTCCCTGAACAAAGGGGGGGATCAAAATCAAAAGTAACAGTCAGTATCTGGTGTGGCCACCAGCTGCATTAAGTACTGCAGTGCATCTCCTCCTCATAGACTGCACCAGATTTGCCAGTTCTTGCTGTGAGATGTTACCCCACTCTTCCACCAAGGCACCTGCAAGTTGCCGGACATTTCTGGGGGGAATGGCCCTAGCCCTCACCCTCCGATCCAACAGGTCCCAGACGTGCCCAATGGGATTGAGATCCGGGCTCTTCGCTGGCCATGGCAGAACACTGACATTCCTGTCTTGCAGGAAATCACGCACAGAACGAGCAGTATGGCTGGTGGCATTGTCATGCTGGAGGGTCATGTCAGGATGAGTCTGCAGGAAGGGTACCACATGAGGGAGGAGGATGTCTTCCCTGTAACTCACAGTGTTGAGATTGCCTGCAATGACAACAAGCTCAGTCCAATGATGCTGTGATACACTGCAACAGACCATGACGGACCCTCCACCTCCAAATCGATCCCGCTCCATAGCACAGGCCTTGGTGTAACGCTCATTCCTTTGACGATAAACGTGAATCCGACCATCAACCCTGATGAGACAAAACCACGACTCGTCAGTGAAGAACACTTTTTGCCAGTCCTGTCTGGTCCAGTGACGGTGGGTTTGTGCCCATAAGCGTAGTTGTTACCGGTGATGTCTGGTGAGGACCTGCATTACAACAGGCCTACAAGCCCTCAGTCCAGCCTCTCTCAGCCTATTGCGGACAGTCTGATCACTGATGGAGGGATTGTGCGTTCCTGGTGTAACTCGGGCAGTTGTTGTTGCCATCCTGTACCTGTCCTGCAGGTGTGATGTTCGGATGTACCGATCCTGTGCAGGTGTTGTTACACGTGGTCTGCCACTGCGAGGACAATCAGCTGTCCGTCCTGTCTCCCTGTAGCGCTGTCTTAGGCGTCTCACAGTATGGCCATATCATGCCTCCTTGCAGCATGCCTAAGGCATGTTCACGCAGATGAGCAGGGACCCTGGGCATCTTTCTTTCTGTGTTTTTCAGAGTCAGTAGAAAGGCCTCTTTAGTGTCCTAACTTTTCATAACTGTGACCTTAATTGCCTACCGTTTGTAAGCCGTTCCACAGGTGCATGTTCATGAATTGTTTATGGTTCATTGAACAAGCATGGGAAACAGAGTTTAAACCCTTTACAATGAAGATCTGTGAAGTTATTTGGATTTTTACGAATTATCTTTGAAAGACAGGGTCCTGAAAAAGGAACGTTTCTTTTTTTGCTGAGTTTATATAGAGAGGTGTCGAGGTATGAAAGAGGGAGCTGAGTGTGCAGTGGCCTGTGTAGCTATTATGTAAAAATAGGCTACGAAGCCTGTAGGGAGTAGCCAGGGAAGCTTGGTAGCTCCTCTCCTCTCCACTCAGAGTCAGGATCAGCACCACTGGATCATCTGACCTAAACCTGTCACCACCTAGATGAATGGCTGTTCCTCTTCCCATGCTTATCCCTCCCAGCCGCTTACTTCACACAACACACACAGCAGGTCTATACATTAACATACACTACCCACACATAAATACACAAAGCCACACATTCAATGAGAGAAATGATACATTTACTCTGGTATGTAAGAGGCATCTGTCCCAGCGTAGCATGGAAAAATCTGTCCTATATGTAGGCCCGTCTTTTGAAATGTGATGTGAGGAAAACATAAAATGGCCATTCTACAGTCCTTCCCATATTGCCCTGGTGGTGCCTGATCCTATTTGGCATTTGAGGCGCCCTAGAGACTACTTATCGATCAGTTAACATGGCTAAAGCCTAATTTACATAAACTCCGTCTAAATTATGAGCGCTAGTTCAGTACTGATGTGAAAGACCTAAGTGTTGGACTGCGAGGAGAAAACTCAAAAGGACACAAAAAGGGATTTTGCTATGTGAGGTATTTACCAGTCATTCCATTGAACAGCTAGCTAGCCTACATGTGGACTGAGATGCTGTATGTTAACTCTAGACAATATCTGGGTTCACTGGCGTGCAGATATTTATTTCACTTTCTATTTCAGATAGATTCTTTACTTTCTAAATCAGAAAACAGACCTGTGAGTTCCTGTCTGTGTTCCTGTCTGTGTTCCTGTCTGCGTGTATGTCTGGGTGGATGTGAGAGAGAATGAAATATACAGTAGTCAGCATACACTGAGTGTACAAAACATTAGGAACACCCTCCTAATATTGAAGTGCACACCCTTTTGCCGTCAGAACAGCCTCAATTCGTTGGGGCTTGGACTCTACAAGGCGTCGAAAGCGTTCCAAAAGGATGCTGGCCAATGTTGACTCCAATGCTTCCCACAGTTGTGTCAAGTTGGCTGGATGTCTTTTGGGTGGTGGACCATTCTTGATACACACAGGAAACTGTTGAGCGTGAAAAACCCAGCAGCGTTGCAGTTCTTGACACAAACCGGTGCGCCTGGCACCTACTACCATACCCTGTTCAAAGGCATTTAAATATTTTGCCTTGCCCATTTACCCTCTGAATGGCACACATACACAATACATGTCTCAATTGTCTCAAGGATTAAAGTGGAACTGACAGCATTTCAGCAACATGAAATCTTAGCTGTTCATAAACACCCCCATGAAGAAAATGACACAGTTTAAAAAAAAAAAATTTGACAAGCGATCACTTAGATATGGTGATTTTCACGTTTTCATAAATTCTTAGAATGTTTGAGAATTACGTATACTAAGGCATTTGTGAAAATGATATACCAGTATAGAGTGGGAAAGCGGCCGTGCGTTTGGACAATTAATAGACACTGCAGTAAATAAAACATCTGTCTCATCCAGGACTACAAGGTGCACCATAGCCAATCAGAGCTACAGGTGCACCATAGCCAATCAGAGCTACAGTAGGCCTTTATGCAAACAAGCCATTGCCACATAGGCCTGCTATCATTCACTTTGAACTGGCCTGTGTGTTTACAGGCAGTTGTAACAGCTTGACTTTAGATCATTAGAAAGCATTCGCCAAAAGCCACAAAATACACCTGAATGGATTTCTGCAAATATGTCAATACCACGGGAGTCCTCTTACATTTGGGAAACATACAATCGTATTGATCAAACAACCATAAAAAGGTAGGCTCTCAACAAGATCAAGAATTAATGCTAACCAGAGCAAGATTAGCTCAAATATAACAAAGGAACTTGAGATAAACCCTCTCAAACTTTTTCAGCTAGTTGGCCGTCAAAATTGTACTGATAAACAATGGGGAATTGTAGCCTACACGTCCTTCTGCAGCTTGCCTGCCTGGCTAAAGTTGGCTAGCTTGCTATCTAGCTAATTCCAGACACAAATGAGAGAACACCTCACTCTGACCATTTTACTCACCCTACCAGAGCTGGTTAGCTAGGCTGTTTACATGTTATCTAGAGAGTTCGTGCCGATTTTTTTTGTTGCATATGTTGACTGACACTGGTAATATTCAGCAGGTTTGGCGTAAATTCATCAGTTATTCTCAGTGATGTAAAGTACTTAAGTAAAAATACTTTCAAGTACTACTTAAGTAGTTTTTTTGGAGTACCTGTATTTTAATTTACTATTTATATTTTCCTAAAGAAAATAATGTACTTTTACGTCCCTACATTTTCCATGACACCCAGAAGTACTCGTTAGGAAAATAGGAAAATGGTCCAATTCACGCACACCAAGAGTGGAGGCAGCAAACAATGTACCAGGCCAGCTGTGATTTACAACCTGGTAATCTTTTTTGGACAATCAAGAAATGTATTGGTGAATTACATTAAGCATGCTTTGAACTGCATCCATCTAATCTGCCAACAATTTCTTGGTGTACAATCATGGAATGTTGAGTCAAATATAATCTATTTTAAAAACCTCTTATGAAGATGGTTATGTAACATAAACTGGGAATTTGATATGTTTGACTGATATGCTGATTGTCTGTTTGTTTCATACATGTAAAGTAGTTAAAACGCAATCAGTTCCACTTTAAAAATCCTTCTTTAACCTGTCTCCTCTCCTTCATCTGCACTGATTGAAGTGGATTTAACAAGTTGCATAAATAAAGGATCATAGCTTTCACCTGGATTCACCTGGTGAGTCTATGTCATGGAAAGAGCAGGTGTTCTTAATGTTTTGTACACTCAGTGTATAGTAGCACAATCACATTGACAGATGAGAGAATGTCTAAAAAAGCGGTGTTACAGTGATGTAATAGGTAACTAGTGGTGTTACAGTGGTGTAGTAGGCGACTAGTGATGTTACAGTGGTGTAATATGTTACTTGTGCTGTTACAGTGGTGTAGTAGGTGACTAGTGGTGTTACAGTTGTGGAGTAGGTGACTAGTGGTGTTACAGTGGTGAAGTAGTTTACTAGTTGTGTTACAGAAGAGTAGTAGGTTACTAGTGGTGTTCCAGTGGTTTTGTAGGTTACAGGGGGGTTTCGGTGGTATAGCAGGTTACTAGTGATGTTACAGTGCTGTAGAAGGTGACTAGTGAAGTTACAGTGGTGTAGTAGGTCAATAGTGGTGTTACAGAGGTGTCGTTACTATTGGATTACAGTGGGGTATTAGGTGACAAGTAATGTTACAATGGCGTAGTAGGTGACTAGTGGTGTTATAGTGGGGTAGAAGGTTACAAGTGGTGCTACAGTGGTGTAGTAGGTTACTATTGGTGTAGTATGTTACTAGTGGTGTTACAGCAGTGTAGTACGCTACTAGTGATGATACAGTGGTGTAGTAGGTGAATTGTGGTGTTACAATGGTGTAGTAGGATACTAGTGATGTTATAGTGGTGCAGTAGGTTACTAGTGGTGTTACAGTGGTGTAGCAGATTACTATTGGTGTAGTAGATGACTAGTGTTGTTACAGTGGTGTAGTAGGTTACTAGTGGTGTTACACTGGTTTAGTAGGTTACCAGTGTTGTTATAGTGGTGTAGTAGGTGACTAGTGGTGTCACAGTGGTGTAGTTTGTTGACAGATGATATTAGAGTGGTGTAGTAGGTGACTAGTGATGTTACAGTGGTGTAGTACGTGACTAGCGGTGATACAGTGGTGTAGTTTGTTGACAGATGATATTAGAGCGGTGTAGTAGGTGACTAGTGGTGCTACAGTGGTGTAGTAGGTTACTAGTAATGTAACAGTGGTGCAGAAGGTGACTAGGGGTGTTATAGTGGTGTAGTAGGTGACTAGTGGTGTTACAATGGTGTAGTAGGTGACTAGTGGTGTTACAGTGGTGTAGTAGGTTACTAGTGATGTTACAGTGGTGTAATAAGTGACTAGTGGTGTTAGAGTGGTGTAATAGGTTACTAGTGGTGTTATAGTCGGGTAGAAGATGACAAGTGGTGTTACAGTGGTGTAGTAGGTGACGACTGGTATAGCAGGTTACCAGTGGGGTTATAGTGGTGTAGTAGGTTACTAGTGGTAATACAGTGGTGGAGTAGGTTACTCGTGGTGGTACAGTGGTGGAGTAGGTTACTAGTAGTCATACAGTGGTGTACTAGGTTACTAGTGGTGTTACAGTGGTGTAGTAGGTGACTAGTGGTGTTACAGTGGTGAAGTAGTTTACTAGTGGTGTTACAGAGGAGTGGTAGGTTACTAGTGGTGTTACAGTGGTGCAGTAGGTGACTAGTGGTGTTACAGTGGTGTAGTAGGTTACTAGTGGTGTTACACTGGTTTAGTAGGTTACTAGTGACGTTACAGTGGTGCAGTAGGTGACGAGTGGTGTTACAGTGGTGTAGTAGGTTACAATTGGTGCAGTAGGTTACTGGTGATGTTACAGTGGTGTAGTATGCTACGAGTGATGTTACAGTGGTGTAGTAGATTAGTAGTGGTGTAGTAGATTACTAGTAGTGTTACAGTGGTGTAGTAAGCTACTCGTGATGTTACAGTGGTGTAGTAGGTTACAATTGGTGCAGTAGGTTACTGGTGATGTTACAGTGGTGTAGTATGCTACGAGTGATGTTACAGTGGTGTAGTAGATTACTAGTGGTGTAGTAGATTACGAGTGATGTTACTAGTAGTTACTAGTAGTCATACAGTGATGTAGTAGGTTACTAGTGGTGTTACAGTGGTGTAGTAGGTAACAATTGATTTAGAAGATGACTAGTGTTGTTACAGTGGTGTAGTAGGTTACTAGTGGTGTTACAGTGGTGTAATAGGTGACTAGTGATGTTACAGTGGTGTAATATGTTACTTGTGCTGTTACAGTGGTGTAGTAGGTGACTAGTGGTGTTACAGGTGTGTAGTACATGACTAGTGGTGATACAGTGGTGTAGTTTGTTGACTAGCGATATTACAGTGGTTACTAGTGGTCTTACAGTGGTGTAGTAGGTGACTAGTGGTCTTAGTGTTGCAGTAGGTTACTATTGGTGTAATAGGTTACTAGAAGTGTTACAGTGGTGTAAGAGGGGACTAGTGTGTTACAGTGGTGTATTAGGTCACTACTGGTTATACAGAGGTGTAGTATGTAACTAGTAATGTTACAGTGGTGTAGAAGGTGACTAGTGATGTTACAGTGTGTAGTAGGTGACTAGTTGTGTTACAGTGGTGTAGTAAGTGACTAGTGAAGTTACAGTGGTGTAGTAGGGTAATAGTGGTGTTACAGAGGTGTCGTAGGTTACTATTGGATTACAGTGGTGTAATAGGTTACTAGTGATGCTACAGTGGTGCAGTAGGTTACTATTGGTGTTACAGTGATGTTGTAGGTTACTAGTGGTGTAGTAGATTACTAGTGTTGTTACAGTGGTGTAGTAGGTTAGTAGTGGTGTTACAGTGGTGTAGTAGGTTACTAGTGATGCTACAGTGGTGCAGTAGGTTACTAGTGATGTTACAGTGGTGTAGTAGATTACAATTGGTGCAGTAGGTTACTGGTGATGTTACAGTGGTGTAGTATACTACGAGTGATGATACAGTGGTGTAGTAGGTGAATTGTGGTGTTACAATGGTGTAGTAGGATACTAGTGATGTTATAGTGGTGCAGTAGGTTACTAGTGGTGTTACAGTGGTGTAGCAGATTACTATTGGTGTAGTAGATGACTAGTGTTGTTACAGTGGTGTAGTAGGTTACTAGTGGTGTTACACTGGTTTAGTAGGTTACCAGTGTTGTTATAGTGGTGTAGTAGGTGACTAGTGGTGTCACAGTGGTGTAGTTTGTTGACAGATGATATTAGAGTGGTGTAGTAGGTGACTAGTGATGTTACAGTGGTGTAGTACGTGACTAGCGGTGATACAGTGGTGTAGTTTGTTGACAGATGATATTAGAGCGGTGTAGTAGGTGACTAGTGGTGCTACAGTGGTGTAGTAGGTTACTAGTAATGTAACAGTGGTGCAGAAGGTGACTAGGGGTGTTATAGTGGTGTAGTAGGTGACTAGTGGTGTTACAATGGTGTAGTAGGTGACTAGTGGTGTTACAGTGGTGTAGTAGGTTACTAGTGATGTTACAGTGGTGTAATAAGTGACTAGTGGTGTTAGAGTGGTGTAATAGGTTACTAGTGGTGTTATAGTCGGGTAGAAGATGACAAGTGGTGTTACAGTGGTGTAGTAGGTGACGACTGGTATAGCAGGTTACCAGTGGTGTTATAGTGGTGTAGTAGGTTACTAGTGGTAATACAGTGGTGGAGTAGGTTACTCGTGGTGGTACAGTGGTGGAGTAGGTTACTAGTAGTCATACAGTGGTGTACTAGGTTACTAGTGGTGTTACAGTGGTGTAGTAGGTGACTAGTGGTGTTACAGTGGTGAAGTAGTTTACTAGTGGTGTTACAGAGGAGTGGTAGGTTACTAGTGGTGTTACAGTGGTGCAGTAGGTGACTAGTGGTGTTACAGTGGTGTAGTAGGTTACTAGTGGTGTTACACTGGTTTAGTAGGTTACTAGTGACGTTACAGTGGTGCAGTAGGTGACGAGTGGTGTTACAGTGGTGTAGTAGGTTACAATTGGTGCAGTAGGTTACTGGTGATGTTACAGTGGTGTAGTATGCTACGAGTGATGTTACAGTGGTGTAGTAGATTAGTAGTGGTGTAGTAGATTACTAGTAGTGTTACAGTGGTGTAGTAAGCTACTCGTGATGTTACAGTGGTGTAGTAGGTTACAATTGGTGCAGTAGGTTACTGGTGATGTTACAGTGGTGTAGTATGCTACGAGTGATGTTACAGTGGTGTAGTAGATTACTAGTGGTGTAGTAGATTACGAGTGATGTTACTAGT
This sequence comes from Salvelinus namaycush, assembly GCF_016432855.1. Classification (NCBI taxonomy): domain Eukaryota; kingdom Metazoa; phylum Chordata; class Actinopteri; order Salmoniformes; family Salmonidae; genus Salvelinus; species Salvelinus namaycush. The sequence continues at coordinate 42,824,703 of NC_052318.1, read as the reverse complement.
AGTTACTAGTAGTCATACAGTGATGTAGTAGGTTACTAGTGGTGTTACAGTGGTGTAGTAGGTAACAATTGATTTAGAAGATGACTAGTGTTGTTACAGTGGTGTAGTAGGTTACTAGTGGTGTTACAGTGGTGTAATAGGTGACTAGTGATGTTACAGTGGTGTAATATGTTACTTGTGCTGTTACAGTGGTGTAGTAGGTGACTAGTGGTGTTACAGGTGTGTAGTACATGACTAGTGGTGATACAGTGGTGTAGTTTGTTGACTAGCGATATTACAGTGGTTACTAGTGGTCTTACAGTGGTGTAGTAGGTGACTAGTGGTCTTAGTGTTGCAGTAGGTTACTATTGGTGTAATAGGTTACTAGAAGTGTTACAGTGGTGTAAGAGGGGACTAGTGTGTTACAGTGGTGTATTAGGTCACTACTGGTTATACAGAGGTGTAGTATGTAACTAGTAATGTTACAGTGGTGTAGAAGGTGACTAGTGATGTTACAGTGTGTAGTAGGTGACTAGTTGTGTTACAGTGGTGTAGTAAGTGACTAGTGAAGTTACAGTGGTGTAGTAGGGTAATAGTGGTGTTACAGAGGTGTCGTAGGTTACTATTGGATTACAGTGGTGTAATAGGTTACTAGTGATGCTACAGTGGTGCAGTAGGTTACTATTGGTGTTACAGTGATGTTGTAGGTTACTAGTGGTGTAGTAGATTACTAGTGTTGTTACAGTGGTGTAGTAGGTTAGTAGTGGTGTTACAGTGGTGTAGTAGGTTACTAGTGATGCTACAGTGGTGCAGTAGGTTACTAGTGTTGTTACAGTGGTGTAGTAGGTTAGTAGTGGTGTTACAGTGGTGTAGTAGGTTACTATTGGTGTAGATGACTAGTGCTGTTACAGTGGTTTAGTAGGTTACTAGTGATGTTACACTGGTTTAATAGGTTACTAGTTATGTTACAGTGGTGTAGTAGGTGACTAGTGGTGTTACAGTGGTGCAGTAGGTGACTAGTGGTGTTACAGTTGTGTAGTAGGTTACTAGTGGTTTTACAGTTAGTAGTGGTGTTACAGTGGTGTAGTAGGTGACTAGTGGTGTTACAGAGGAGTAGTAGGTTACTAGTGGTGTTACAGTGGTGTAGTAGGTTACTATTGGTTTTACAGTGGTGTAATAGGTTACTAGTGATTTTACAGTGGTGTAGTAGGTTAGTACTGGTGTTACAGTGGTGCAGTAGGTGACTACTGGTGTTACCGTGGTGTATTAGGTGACTAGTGGTCTTAGTGTTGCAGTAGGTTACTATTGGTGTAATAGGTTACTAGAAGTGTTACAATTGTGTAGTAGGTGACTAGTGGTGTTACAGTGGTGTAGTAGGTTACCAGTGATGTTACAGTGATGTAGTAGGTTACTAGTGGTGTTACAGTGGTGTAGTAGGTTACCAGTGATGGTACAGTGATGTAGTAGGTTACTAGTGGTGTTACCGTGGTGTAGTAGGTTACTATTGGTGTAGTAGGTTACTAGTGGTGTTACAGCAGTGTAGTAACCTACTAGTCATGTTACAGTTGTATAGTAGGCTACTATTGGTGTAGTAGGTGACTAGTGGTGTTACAGTGGTGTAGTATGTGACTAGTGGTGATACAGTGGTGTAGTTTGTTGACTAGTGATATTACAGTGGTGTAGTAGGTGACTACTGGTGTTACCGTGGTGCAATAGGTGACTAGTGGTCTTAGTTTTGCAGTAGGTTACTATTGGTGTAATAGGTTACTAGATGTGTTACAGAGGAGTAGTAGGTTACTAGTGGTGTTACAGTGGTGTAGTAGGTTACCAGTGATGTTACAGTGATGTAGTAGGTTACTAGTGTGTTACAGTGGTGAAGTTGGTTACTAGTGGTGTTACAGTGGTGTAGTAGGTTACTAGTGGTGTTACAGTGATGTAGTAGGTTACTAGTGGTGTTACAGTGATGTAGTAGGTTACCAGTGATGTTACAGTGGTGTAGTAGGTTACTAGAAGTGTTACAGTGGTGTAGTAGGTTACTAGTGGTGTTACAGTGGTGTAGCAGGTTACTAGTGATGTTATAGTCAGTTAGTAGGTTACTACTGTTATAGCAGGTTACTAGTGGTGTTAAGGTGGTGTAGTAGATTACTAGTGGTGTTACAGTGGTGTACTAGGTTACTAGTGGTTTTACAGTGGTACAGTAGGTTACGAGTGCTGTTACAGTGGTGTAATAGGTGACTAGTTATGTTACATTGGTGTAATATGTTACTTGTGGTGTTACAGTGGTGAAGTAGGTGACTAGTGGTGTTACATGTGTGTAGTAGGTGACTAGTGGTGTTACAGTGGTGAAGTAGTTTACTAGTGGTGTTACAGAGGAGTAGTAGGTTACTAGTAGTGTTACAGTGGTGTAGTAGGTTACTAGTGGTTTTACAGTGGTGTAATAGGTTACTAGTGATTTTACAGTGGTGTAGTAGGTTAGTAGTGGTGTTACAGTGGTGTAGTAGGTTACTATTGGTGTAGATGACTAGTGCTGTTACAGTGGTTTAGTAGGTTACTAGTGGTGTTACACTGGTTTAATAGGTTACTAGTTATGTTACAGTGGTGCAGTAGGTGACTAGTGGTGTTACAGAGGAGTAGTAAGTTACTAGTGGTGTTACAGTGGTGTAGTAGGTTACTAGTGGTTTTACAGTGGTGTAATAGGTTACCAGTGATTTTACAGTGGTGTAATAGGTTAGTAGTGGTGTTACAGTGGTGTAGTAGGTGACTAGTGGTGATATAGTGGGGTAGTAGATTACACGTGGTGTTACAGTGGTGTAGTAGGTTACTAGTGGTTTTACAGTGGGTTAATAGGTTACTAGTGGTGTTACAGTGGTGTAGTAGGTTACTAGTGATGTTAGAGTGTTGCAGTATGTGACTAGTGGTGTTACAGTGGTGTAATAGGTTACTAGGGTGTTACAGTGGTGTAGTAGGTTACTAGTGATTTTACAGTGGTTCAGTAGGTTACTAGTGGTGTTACTGTGGTGTAGTAGGTGACTCATGGTGTTACAGTGGTGTAGTAGGTTACAGTGGTGTTACAGTGGTGTAGTAGGTTACTAGTGGTGTCACAGTGGTGTAGTAGGTTACTAGTGGTGTTACAGTGGTGTAGTAGGTGACTCATGGTGTAAAGGTCACTAGTGGTGTTACAGTGGTGCAGTAGGTTACTAGTGGTGTTACAGTGGTGTAGTAGGTTACTAGTGGTGTTACAGTGGTGCAGTAGGTTACTAGTGGTGTTACAGTGGTGTAGTATGTGAGTAGTGGTGTTACAGTGGTGTAGTAGGTTACTAGTAGTGTTACAGTGATGCAGTAGGTTACTATTGGTGTTACAGTGGTGTAGTAGGTGACTCATGGTGTAAAGGTCACTAGTGGTGTTACAGTGGTGCAGTAGGTTACTAGTGGTGTTACAGTGGTGTAGTAGGTTACTAGTGGTGTTACAGTGGTGTAGTAGGTTACTAGTGGTGTTACAGTGGTTCAGTATGTTACTATTGGTGTTACAGTGGTGCAGTAGGTTACTAGTGATGTTACAGTGGTGTAGTAGGTTACTAGTGGTGTTACAGTGGTGCAGTAGGTTACTAGTGGTGTGGCTGCTCTCACCATTCTCATCCAGGGAGAAGTCATCCTGGGCGTAGCGGAACTTCTCTGGGCCACAGGCAATGAAGACATCATCATCACCAAAGAAATCCTGAAGACAGGTGACCTGGTGGAGCAGAGAAACACGGGACCATGTGAGAATGCAGCTCTGCGACAATGCATACATACAATTCAGTGGGATCTTAACATGACATATCAGATTTAAAATACATTCATCTTTGACAGTGACCAGTCCGACATCTCAGCACTACCACCTCCTTGACTCTGCACTTTTCTCCAGGTCACATCATGTCAGTAACAGCATTACAGTAACAGCAACACACAGATAGAGCAAAGAAATTCAGCAGCCAATGTGTGCCCCAAAAAGAGGGTCTTATACTGCATTAACATTCTCCAGTTCGCTAAACTGCTTTTAAAATGCTGACCGTGTGTTCATTAAAAAAGATAATACACTTGCATTCAACCACGACAAAACGTTGCATATAATTGTGCGAGGTTTGAGATTAGTGAATAGCTGTGGGGCTAGCTCGTAGAATTATCTAAAATCCTGGGTTTAATACCGCTTAAATTGGAGATGGTTGTTGATGGTAAAATCTGTGGCTAGTAAAGGACTAAGACATGAGATATAATACATCTGCAACATCCTACTTTACATAAAGAGCTATTATTAGGAAGAACTGACACTTTTAGTATAAGAAGACAAAGGCGAATTTATCTAAGATTTCATCTAATGAGTCAGACTTCCTTCAGCCTTCAATGGAGTCCAACAGCAGACAAAACCTCTCCTACAATAGGTTGTATTCAGCCAATGAAAGAAAGCTGGTTGTATTGAGTACTCTTGGCACGTTAGCATGGCTACTAGAGCCAAACATGTCCCAATCACACACAGTCCAACGTTACTGAGTCTTTAATAATGACTAATAATTGTGTATCACAGAGCTCAGTTTAACCCACTCCTCTAAGGGTTATGATCCCCTTCACTGCAGCTGTTCATGTCACAAGCTACTTACTGGACAGACGTCTCGGGCCACACCCCCTTTCACTGATGACCCTCCAATAGAAAAGCCCTGTTCCTGGAACTAGCAGGTTTATTAGGCCCTCCCCCACCTCACATTCAAAACAGTCTTCCTCTCTGGTCTCCCGGGTGACAGGCGTCCAGGGGGCCACGCCACGCCCCCGAGGTTCAGAACCTGGAGGGTAATACCCAGGATACATCACATCACAACCTTCTTTGTGACACACTTCTAAACTATGAGCTGATGCTAATTCTGGAGCACCCCACCCCAGCAGCTGCCATGATGCTTGTCGCTACTGGAGGAGTGTCTGGTCTGCATGGCGTCTGCCAGCTGTACCTCCTCCATGTCCCACGGGTCCAGGCCATAGACAGGGGGCAGGAGTGGCACATATCCCTAGGGTCAAACCCTAGTGATGAAATGACTATATATAATCCCATTCTTATTGCTTTTTCATTGTAGACCTCTAATTAACTCACCCAGTCTTTCAGTGTATCATTAAACAGTCAATATTGGGAGCTTAAATGTTTTATTTAAAAAAAAATATTATCTTCAATCTTACAATTGCCGTGTGGAATTTAGCAGGAATGTAGCTATAATGGGGACATTTTAAGGATGCCTCTCGGGCTGTCAATCATGTGTCAGATGGGAAGCGTGATGGGGTCTGCCAGCCCTCCACCCAGCCCCCACCACATCTCTAGGTGGTGATAATGGAAAGGGTATGTAAATGAGGTCTTTGGTGGTCTCTGGGGGGTCTGTGTGTCAATCCCTCTGATGACAACAGCCCATCAAGGCTGGCTGGGCTCCCCAGCTACAAGGGTAATGAGGGGGGCCGAGGGGGCTATGCAGGACACAGGGCCCTATGAGGGAGGCCAAACTTGACTATGGTTCATAACAATCTCTCTCTGTCCATCCCCCACACCCAACCCCCATGCCTTTGTTTAGGGTCAGGACGAGACAGAGGTCATTAGAGTGATGACAATACAACAGACTGAAGAAAGGAGCAATACAGTAGAACTGCTTAAAAGACTGAGAAACATTTAGTGAAAATATAATGGTCTGTAGAAACTCAGCTTTTCAAATACCACTTTATGCAGTGATGGTCAACATTAGTACAATTCAATGTATTTATGTATCTATCTAGTCCATTACTTTAGAATGACAGGTCTAAATCAGATCATCAATACAATTAGTGATCCTGGACATGGTAAGATCCTAGACATGATATCCTGGACCTGATAAGATCCTGGACATGATAAGATCCTGGACAGGATAAGATCCTGGACAGGATAAGATCCTGGACACGATAAGATCCTGGACACTGTTATTTTGTGAAGGAATCCATTTCTGAGAAAAACATTCATAGCCAGCGAGAAGCCTTTTGGAAACCAGCTGTGGTGTGTGAATGTGGGCCGAATAGAAAACATATTAAGCGTATTACTGGGTTGCTGCAGTAATGGAAATACAATACTCTGAACCACAGGAAGGCCTAGATAGTCAGCATTTCCTTTCCAGAGATCAGGTCATACGGCACTACCATTACCACCAGGGAAGTAAGTCTGTCTCATTATACCCATCTCACTATTGAAAAGCACTACTTCATCACCTAATACAACTGAATGTTTATGTCTATGCTCAGACATGAGTGCAGCCACTGCTGTAAAGTGCTATTGACAGCCCGCTCAGCACACCAGTGAGCTTTACACTAGAGGAGCTGTCATGTCATCCAGTGTGACAGCCCCTCTGTGTGGATTTGTGCAGACAAATGCATAGAGCTAATTGACTGCAGAGCTCCTGATTGTGAAGATGCCTGTCTGATCTGACAGCACTGTTACTGGGACACACATGGCCTAGGAAGGTTCAGGAGGGACAGGGACAGGGACAGTAGTAGAGGGAGAGAAACATTAGAAGAGGGAAAGGGACAGGTACCAGGGGTGAAGGAGGACCTGGGAACAAAGTCAGGGTCCTTGCTACCTGGGATCCTTGGGATGTCCCTACCCCTTTGAAGTTGATATTTTAAATGGTTAAGGTAAGGGTTATGGTTAGGGTTAGGTTTTAGGCTAGGCATGTCTCAAGAGTACCAGATAGCACTAACCCAAAGCCGGTCGGACTTCCCATTGGGCAAAACAGTCATTATGACATCACTACAACTAGTTTTGCCCACTTGCTTGACCTGTCCTCCATCCTGTTTTGCTAAAGACGTCTTACAGAGAGAGAAAGAGCGAGAGAGCGATAGAAAGAGAGAGCGATATATAGAAAGAGAGAGATAGTGTTGATGGGAGTCGAAGCAGATCAGGTCCGAGACAGCAGAGAGAATGACAAGATGCCTGTATACCAGGTTAATCCTGATTGGTCTGGCTTCCACCAGCTCATATAAGGCCCTGTGTCACGCTAGCCAAGGTAAGGTGGGGCCACTGACCCTTTTCTGTCAACTCCTGTCACCCCTCAGCCCTGCAGATACCACAGCTTACACTGACCAGCCAACCAATCACAACCGTCAGCCAGGCAGACACCACAGCTTACACCAACCAGCCAGCCAATTACATCTCACTAATTATGAGGAGGACAGGGGCCAATCAGAGACACGGTGTACACTTACTTACACTAAGATCAAATATCTATTTGGAGATACTATATGGGTCACTTCAGTCATACTTTTGTTTTTTCTTGACTCTTATTAAAGTACTTATCCAGAGAGATTGCAGTTGTCACCTTTTACAAGTCAATACATCCCAACTGCTGTTTGATTTTCCGACCAAACTGTGTATGTACATACAGTGTAGTATAAATACATTGATACTAAATTATATCTAAATAAACCCTGACATACAGCCAAATCTGTTCATAAACCCTCCTATTCCAAGGATAATAGTGGGTCTGAGAGAGATCATTCTCCAGATATCACATCTCTACATCTATATTAATGGCTTTGCTTAGGGCTTTCTTCTTGCAGGGCAAGGGTCGCATTGCCACACAGTGAGAGGGAACGGTTCAGGAGCACAGTAGTGCTGTAGGATGAGGCTGTTGCTGACAGGGCAGCAGACAGTGGTGATGTGATGTGATCTGAGTGGATGGGAGAGAGAGCGCCCCACAAAAATGGACCAGAGAGGAGGGGGTGACCTTCAACGTGGGTGAGCCTGTCAGACTCGCCACCAGCGCAGTAGACACACACACAGAGCTGAAGCCAGAGACTGTCTAGAGCTAGGTCACCAACAAACAATATCAGACACCATCCAAAAAAGAAGCCAGAGACTGTAGCCTCAACAGAGGAACACACAAAAGCAGTCCTCAGCAGCAGTACTGACATATCATCACACCACTCTGAGAGGGGCCGAAGCTAAAGAGGAAAGGACGTTTAAAACCGATGATGTGAGATGACAGGTTGATGGCAATGCATTATGTCTGAGTTCATGCAATTGCAGACAAGCCTTACTTACTCTTCTATTGGCCCAAGTCCCTTCTTCCTACTCTACCATTGGTCTGTGCAGTTGGATTAGTAGCTAACGCTGTAACTTAAGACATCCATTTCAGAGGGATGGGTGAATTAGCACTTAATGGGTTAATCCTGTAGCCTACCGTATACCGGGGTGTTTGGAAATGGCCACGGGATGGTTTTAAAACACTGACAATACCGGTGAAAATATTTCTTTGAAGTTTTTCAATAAATTGTAATATTTGTAGCTACTTTTTAAGGAAATACCTGCAGTCAACGTGTGCAATATGTTAGGAGATAAAGCAGATTGCTTTCTTCATTTCACACGTCACATTACTTTCCATTATGATGCTTACCATAGTTCCCCAGAACAGTTGAGCCAGTCACGTGTTTGTTTGTAAATAGCACAACGGGAGAAAGCGGCGAGTAGTCGAGTCCAACTTTGTATTGACAGAGGTCCCATTTTATATTGAAAGTCATTTTATATTGAAAATACACTACCGTTCAAAAGTTTGGGGTCACTTAGAAATGTCCTCGTTTTTGAAAGAAAAGCACATTTTTGGTTCATTAAAACAACATCAAATTGATCAGAATAACAATGTAGACCTTGTTAATGTTGTAAATGACTATTGTAGCTGGAAACGGCAGATTTTTTATGGAATATCTACATAGGCGTACAGAGGCCCATTATCAGAAACCATCACTCCTGTGTTCCAATGGCACGTTGTGTTAGCTAATCCAAGTTTATCATTTTAAAAGGCTAATTGATCATTCGAAAACCCTTTTGCAATTATGTTAGCACAGCTGAAAACTGTTGTTCTGATTAAAGAAACAATAAAACTGGCCTTCTTTAGACTAGTTGAGTATCTGGAGCATCTTACAATGACGGCCTAGGAACAGTGGGTATTTTTTGCAAAAAACAGAACGACAGATTTTTTACCTTGTCAGCTCAGGGATTCGATCTAGCAACTTTTCGGTTACTGGTCCAACGCTCTCACCACTAGGATACCTGCCGCCCTGTTGTGTGAACAAACTGCACATTTTAGAGTGGCCTTTTATTGTCCCCAGCACAAGATGCACCTGTGTAATGATCATGCTGTTTAATCAGCTTCTTGACATACCACAACTGTCAGGTGGATGGTTATCTTGGCAAAGGAGAAAAGCTCACTAACAGCGATGTAAACAAATTTGTGCACAAAATTTGAGAGAAATAAGTTATTTCTACGTATGGAACATTTCTGGGATATTTTATTTCAGCTTGTGAAACATGGGACCAACACTTTACATGTTGCGTTTATATTTTTGTTCAGTATACATTAGTCCAACACATTTGGCAGAAAATAGCTTAATTTTCATCAGATGACAACAGAAGTGCAATGCTATTTGGCTGGCAGTAAATGAGCTTACAATAAAACAGCAAGGTATTTTTTGCAAAAAATGATGCATGGCCATCATATTTCTAATGTTATTCATAGAAAGAATGTAGCCAGCTACATTTGCTAATGTGAATTCTCATCCGAGTGGAGAAGTGCAACTGAAGAACAACATGTGTCTGACGCCGAGCAGAAATTACAATAAGAAGCAGTTTAGATCTGCATTTACAAAATGCAGCAATATATTTCTTATGCTTTTTTTTACCTGGGTGAAAAACGATAAATGATGTGTTAAGTTTAACTTGCTAGTTATCTAAATAAGTGGCTGAATGGTTAAGGGCTCGCAAGTAAGCATTTCACGGTAAGGTCTACCTGTTGTATTCGGCGCATGTGACCAATAAAATTTGATTTTTGATTTGATTTGAATTAATAAGGTGACGGGGCATCATACTGTGTTAGCGTTCTGCTGTGTTTGAGAAGTCAAAGCCCTTTGGATGAGTTATCTGTACAGCTGCCACTGCTATCTTTAGATTTCTTCTCTGAGCAGAGCAGGCAGGCCTGTTGCCCTAGCGACTCCAGACTCTACACAGACACAGCGTGTACACATGGTGCTCCAGAGCCAATACTGGTGTTTCTTCACACATGCATGCATCAAGACTTTGTTCAATTGCACAATGTCTCTCGTTCACATTCGCTTGTAAATGTCCAAACTCAAAACAAATTACATTCGGTAGCTCCAATATGTATAACTTCATGAGCTGGATTGCCTGTCTTTGCAATTCGTATATTTTGTTTTGCGCTCGCTCGTTAGGATATTTAGCTGGCAGCCTCCATGAAAATTCCATGAAAACACCCAATGGTCTTCCTTGCATTTTTTGGCACCCCCTAGTGTACTAAGCTGGTAATAGCGTAAATCCCAGGATGAGAGAAGGATGACGGTATGACCATATGACAGTCTGGATACTGCTCCTAACATTGAACACAGTGGAGGAGTTATACAGCAGCTCAGTATAGCTCTCTCTGTGTGTGTGTGTATGTGTATGTGTGTGTGTGTGTGTGTGTGTGTGTGTGTGTGTGTGTGTGTGTGTGTGTGTGTGTGTGTGTGTGTGTGTGTGTGTGTGTGTGTGTGTGTGTGTGTGTGGTTTTACTATCCTTGTGCGGGGCAGAAGTCCTCACAAGGATAGTAAAATGGGGAAATTACGGCGGTCCCCACAAAGAAAAATACAATTTTAGGCTTAGGGTTAGGCTTTGGGTTAGGATTACAATTAGGGTTACGGTAAGAATTAAGGTTAGGGTTAGGGGTTAGGATTAGGGATAGGAGTTAGGGTTAGGTTAAGTTTTAGGGTTAGGGGTTTTGGATTAAGGGTAGGGTTAGGGAAAATAGGATTTTGAATGGGAATACATTTGTTGGTCCCCACAAGGATAGTAAAACAAACATGTGTGTATGTGTGTGTGTGTGTGTGTGTGTGTGTGTGTGTGTGTGTGTGTGTGTGTGTGTGTGTGTGTGTGTGTGTGTGTGTGTGTGTGTGTGTGTGTTTGTGCTCTGAGTGATGAAGCACTGCACCAATACTGCCTGTGCATGCATCCCCCCTCTCCTCTGCGCATGGGGGAGTACTGGAGAGGTTCACTGGGGGGGGGAGGCAGCCATATACCTTTCTGACAGACAGACCCAATCTACAAACTGGCACATTACCATAATTACATTTACACTTCATCTAGAAACACATTGGAGCTTTAAGACCACTTGCACTCATAAAACATTGAGCAGGAAACACAAAATCAATGAGCAGGGTAACCATGGAAACAGACACACAGGCACGGTGCAGGGAGCCTGAGACTACAGTTTCCCAGTCCTGTATGTGTCAGTCTGTCCATCCCATTTCATCTCCGGTCTGAAGGTTTGGACAGAGATTCTCACTCCCTACTACTAAACTATGTCCACTACAGCAGTCAAGGCGACTTCAGTATGCAGACCAGTCAAAATGACTTCAGTATGCAGACCAGTCAAAATGACTTCAGTATGCAGACCAGTCAAAATTACTTCAGTATGCAGACCAGTCAAAATGACTTCAGTATGCAGACCAGTCAAAATGACTTCAGTATGCAGACCAGTCAAATTACTTCAGTATGCAGACCAGTCAAAATGACTTCAGTATGCAGACCAGTCAAATTACTTCAGTATGCAGACCAGTCAAAATGACTTCAGTATGCAGACCAGTCAAAATGACTTCAGTATGCAGACCAGTCAAAATGACTTCAGTATGCAGACCAGTCAAAATTACTTCAGTATGCAGACCAGTCAAAATGACTTTGGTATGCAGACCAGTCAAAATGACTTCAGTATGCAGACCAGTCAAAATGACTTCAGTATGCAGACCAGTCAAAATTACTTCAGTATGCAGACCAGTCAAAATTACTTTGGTATGCAGACCAGTCAAAATGACTTCAGTATGCAGACTAGTCAAAATGACTTCAGTATGCAGACCAGTCAAAATTACTTCGGTATGCAGACCAGTCAAAATTACTTTGGTATGCAGACCAGTCAAAATTACTTCAGTATGCAGACCAGTCAAAATGACTTCAGTATGCAGACCAGTCAAAATTACTTCGGTATGCAGACCAGTCAAAATTACTTCAGTATGCAGACCAGTCAAAATTACTTCGGTATGCAGACCAGTCAAGGTTACACCATATGACATTTACTACTGGAGGGCTTCCCAGAATTCAGCAGGTCATCTCTTGGGCACAGACTTCACATTGCAGCAACGCATCTTCTTCAGTCTTAGAGACAACTGGCCACTTGGTGAAATATCACTTAAGAGGATTCACTGGAGTCAACTGTTGTTTCAATATGTCTTAACAGGCACTCAACCCTCTGCCCCATTGGTCCAGGGGGACAGAATGCAGCAGCAGACAGCAGCAGACAGGACAGGAGATGATGTCATCCCAATCTGCCTGCTCCCTCCCGACCTGCCTGGCTAAAATGGCTGTAGCAGCGTAATCCCATTAGAGCTAATCCCAGCTCGATGCGTCTCTCTTGGGTACAGCTCCCTGCTCCGTACCCCTCCACCCCCTCTCTTTCAACTGCCATGCCTCTGTGAGGGGTAGGGTGGGGTGAGGGCACACAGGGAGTCTAGGATGCCTCCACTAACTGAGATGTAGAGGTACAGCGACATCCGAGCACGCTGATTGGCTGTGTGAATGACTTGTGGGCCCTGAAAATGCATGTAATCCAAACATTAGCTCTCATTATCATAGAGAGAAAATAGTGTTTTAGGCTAATCCTATCCAAGCGTTTCCTGGGACAGTGCCCATAGTGACTGTGGGGTGGTTGAGGTCATACACAGCACAGCACACACATGCTTGCCAGCCTTGTTACAGGTCCATTGTTTCACCGTATAAACCGGTCTGTGGAGATCAGTAGCTGGGTTAGCCAGAATAAAAAGCCATATTACAACCTATGTGTTGTGATAATTGTGTTGTTTGTCTATAACCTGTTAGTTCATACTGTATGCCTTGCCACCGTGATATATAGGCCTAAGGTGGAGACAATAAGAAGACACAGTGGTAAATTCAACCACACCTTTGTTACATCACAAAACCGGAGCAACCTCTGTTCAGTGAAGTCCACAAAGCATATTGCATCTAACAAACAGCATGGTCAAGCTAGTTAATGTTTCTGAAATTTTCAGACCACTAAACAACTATTGATTTAGAACCACAGAGTGCAAGTAGAGTGCAGAGTGCAAGTAGCAAAGAAAACAGGAGCTGCTTCCACGATTCCAGCACCATTTCAACTTCAACATTTCAACATCATCTAATCACCTCTGCTTAGTCTAATACAGTGACAACTAAAAGATACCACTTTTGTTTTTGTCAATGTAAGCTAAATATGATGTGGATGTCCATGGTTCTGATGTGTGTGTGTGTGTGTGTGTGTGTGTGTGTGTGTGTGTGTGTGTGTGTGTGTGTGTGTGTGTGTGTGTGTGTGTGTGTGTGTGTGTGTGTGTGTGTGTGTGTGTGTGTGTGTGCACGTTCGTGCAAGTAGAAAAAACATGTTGACTCACCCTACTTGTATAGAGACACCAATGCCATCCTCCTCTCTTTCATATTGATGAAACGGTCTATGACTCTGTCATGCAGTACACCTTTATTTGTTGTTGTCCTAGGCTACCTGGCTAAACTGCCTGCTCACTAGCCTAACTTCCTTTCATGCGCAACGTTAGCTAGTTAACATTAGCCTTCTACATGTAGCTACATACTAAACTTCCATCCTCTCAGTCCAGGGGCACAACAATGTATGAATTAATGGTTGGATCAGAATCACTGTTATAATCATTGGCCAGTACGGAGAATTAAGTAAAACCACAGGTCTAAATCCCTATCTCCATCCATGGCTGATTTAGGAAAGGTCCAATTTTATCTAGCCACCAAGAGGACAACAACAAAACAAGATGCAACTATTCAAGTTGTTTCAGTCTATGACGTATGCTCTCAATGCGATTTGATGGGAGTGACGCTTCCCTTGACACTTTGTTTTGGTGTGCCAGGACCATTCACATTTGAGTTCACTCAGTATAGCTCAACTCTGATTGGCTATTATTTTATACTTTTTTTTAATCAAGGGAGGCCAAATGCTCACTGGCTTCCCTTGCATTCAATGCTACGGAAGGCAACAATGTCATACTCTTTTGGACCAGACAGCATCAGATAGATGAGCTACACATACAGAGACAGAGGGGCGCTGTTTCGCTCACTCAGATGCTTTCTCCGGTGAGATACATTCAGCCTCTTGTGAATTGAAGGAAAATTGGCATCCCTTGGCATCCATGAATACATACCACTGGTGGAGACACACCCAGGGGTGTTCATAGAATAGCTCTAGTCATTTCTATCCCAGATCAGGTGACAGTGTTTCAGTTTGGGGTGTTAGGCTCAGAACACTACTGTATACACTGAGTATATCAAACATGAAGAACACCCTCCTAATATTGAGCTGCACCCCCTTTTGGCCTCAGAACAGTCTAAATTCATCCGGGCATGGACTCTACAAGGCGTCGAAAGCGTTCCACAGGGATGCTGGCCCATGTTGACTCCAACGCTTCCCACAGTTGAGTCAAGTTGGCTGGATATCCTTTGTGTGGTGGACAATTCTTGATACACACGGAAAACTGTTGTGGGTGAAAACCCCAGAACCTTTGCAGTTCTTGACACACTCAAACCGGTGTGCCTGGCACCTACTACCATACCCAGTTAAAATGCACTTAAATCTTTTGTCTTGCCCATTCACCCTCTGAATGGCACACATACACAATCCATGTCTCAATTGTCTCAAGGCTTAAACATCCTTTAACCTATCTCCTCCCCTTCATCTACACTGATTGAAGTGGATTTAACAAGTGGCATCAATAAGCGATCATCGCTTTCACCTGGATTCACCTGGTCAGTCTATGTCATGGAAAGAGCAGGTGTTCCTATTGTTTTGTATGTTTCTCTATATACACTCTATAGACACTCTCTATAACCTAAAAGGGTGTGTCGGCTGTCCCCATAGGAGAACCCTTTGAAGAACCCTCATTGGTTCCAGGTAGAACCCTTTTGGTTCCAGGTAAAAGCCTTTTGGGTTCAATGTAGAACCCTTCCCACTTGGAACCAAAAAGGGTTCTCCTATGGGGACAGCTGACAAACCGTTTTGGAACCCTTTTATCTAAGAGTGGAGAGCGCCGCAGCAGCTTATACACACACAGCTGAAAGGTGAAAGCATAGGATTGCATCCTCCCCCGTTGCTATGGCGACAGAGGATGTATGCTCGTTTTACATCGAACTGTTTGGTAGATATGTGGTCCATACAAATAAGGTCTAAATATTCCAGCTACACGTCTCACTATAACCTATTATACGGCATACAGCTAGGCTCCTATTGTAATGCTATGAGAAGACATCCATATGCGTAGCACATGAGCAAAAATCTATCTAAAGGGTTTTACTAAACACCAATTGATCCATACATTGTATGCTATGCAGCACTTCTGCTCGAGCAAATGAATAGCAGTTATAATGGCACTAGAATCAGTTTGGCCCCTGGCTGTTTCCCCTGGGAGTCTGCTAGATCAACACAGACATATCGCTCCACCATACTGCCCCACTGACCTGTCGTTCAGAGAGAACCATGTGACTAAGCCATCATACATAAAACTGACACAGCTCTGTCGATCAGTAACCCCTGCAATCACAAAGACTGGAAGGGTCTCCCAAACAAATTATGCAACTGAGCAAGCAAATATGAATGAACAATGTGTTTTTTTATTTTGTTCTCTGACTGCAGGCGAGGCACACTGCATTTTGCGGCCTGTATTTTGGTTACTGAATCTACATTATGAAGCCAGACAAAGAGGAAAAGAACAAAGCAATGGGATAGGTTCTTGGTCTCTAATTCTTGATGATCAACGTCCCTGTATTTCCTAAACAGAAACCAGTGACCAACAGAAAGCCCTGGCCAAGGACAGAGACAGCAAGGCTTCCACTAGGTGCCAACGTTTGTCTGGGACAAAACAAATAACTTCTTCAAAGGAAGAGAATCGGAAACAATGAGTCTGTTGACTGTAGCCTTTATGCAGTGTGACTGACTGGGGCCTTGAAAGCAGACTAGTTACAGCAGAGGCTGAGAAGAGGGTGAGGCTGCCCAGAGAGACAGAGACAGAGCCCGTGTTGCTGCAGCTCCGTCTTCTAATCCCCTCCCTGTTAAACGTTGCGAGCCGGAGAATGATTAGTCCTGTACTCGGGCTCTCAGGGGTGCCAAGGAGAAGCTGACATATGCTAAACGTATCCTTATCAGCTGCCACTCACAGGGTGTTTGAGCTGTGATTTCCATAAATCAGGAGGAAGTTGAGGAAGTGAGAGAGCTCACACTCTCCTGCTCTCATCAGCAACTCTCTCCCAGTACTGGAAAGGGATGCAGTGTTTGGGTAGGATGGGCTGGGATGGGGGTGGGGATGCTTTCCTCTAGGAGTCTACCTCACAGCAATGTGGTCCCATGTGGCCCGCTGTATCTAGCCGCTCTTTATAGAGTTGATCAAACAAACGTAAACTCAGTGCGTCCGTGAGGAATAAATTGGCCCGTATTTATTGTGTGTGTTTTTGGAACACAAGGGGATTCTGAGAATCTGGAAAACACACACTAGAGGCAACATTGAAATGTGACTGAATCTGACAGGGTATAAGACCAAAGCGTGAACGCACTATCATCTTTACACGTCTTGGGACAGACGCGACAAAAGACAGACGACTGTAAACAAACCATCTTTTCTGAGAGCTGTCGTCTGTCTAGAGGCCTACCTGCAGCTGGATTGTGAAATGTCACAGTCCCTCAGAGCCATGGCTGTAGTTAAGAAAGGGCATTCCAGCTTGAGGGATATTCATATCAGAGAAGATGAGCATCATGTCTGAAAAGGTCAGGCCACCTTGTCATCTAGAGTCACCTAGCAACAGTATCCAGACAAGTGGTGGGGTGACACAAGACTCACTCTCGAAGATTTTCAATATTCATCTATTCATCTTCTACATGCAATAAATATGTATGTTTATTTAAATTTGTCGACACAGACTTCATGTATGCTCTGTACCACAGTACAGTATCCACAGTATTTACACTGCATAGTCTATGTCAATATGCCAATATGAAGTACAGTTAAGTGTGTCTGGGTTTTCAGTCGCCCTAACTCTCTGATCTACAGAGAATGTCCTGCTGAGAGCCTGGCCACTCCCTCACTCCAGGTTCTCCCCGCCCCTCTGCCCCACAGAGCCCACCCCTAATCCTTGCTTTACCAGCTGTCAGGGCCACATGGCCCCCCAAAACTACCACCACAACCAGCACCAGCAGCCAAGCAGGGACCCCACAACTACAGCAACTGAATTATTCAAAGCTCTTTTCTTGAATGACACAATTCCAAACAATGGCTCGTAGTCCCAGATGCTTTACAATCTGATAGCAGTGGATTAGCGAGTAAAGTAATAAAGTCAATGTGTGTATTCCTCTACACTACTTTTATCAACAGCAACAAAAAATGGAGAGTGCCCTCGAGCCAATGGAAAAACGCTATCATTTCTCTGAGGCAGTGAAAAACATGTGTTTTCATTACAATATGCAGTCTAAAGAAATAGTGGAGTAACATGACCCAATTACCTAGTCCTAGGCCCAGACGCTTTGCCTTTTAAGGAATTCATTTTCACAACCTTTTCACAAAGTTGCTAGAGGCACGGCTAAGAGAAGGTACTATAGATCACCTCCAAGAAGAGAGCTCATATACCGTAGCAGGAATGACACAAACTTTCGATAGTGTATCCTCATTCTGTGGTTGAATGTGGATGTGGATTATTGTCGGTATGATATGACTCATGTTATGCAAGCCAATAAGAACAACAGAAAATATATGCCTCCCTAATTGTTCAGATAGCAGCTAAGGGTATTACTTCCCGGTTTGACTGCTGAAAATGGGCGCTGTATTTAAAACAACACGTCCTACAGAAAAAGGTCCATAATTGGACTATTAATTATAAGTCAGGACCAATGCCAAATGGTTTCAAATAAAAATGCACCTAGCCACAGTATAGAATTCCAATATATCTATACACATCAATACATAGTTAACCACCTTTCTTACCATTTTCCTCTGAGAAACAAAGACTTGAGACTTCAGACTAAAGCATTAGGATTTCATGCCAGATAATAGCTGAACACCAGTTCCTTGACTATGACCTTGATTTTTGTGCCAGATCTGACAAGCAGCAGGAAGCATTCCGCCCAATTCCCACTCTGGAATCTTCCCTTCTTGTACAACCGCCACGGGGGTTTGTCTTGAATGCATTTATTCCCATATCTCTTTTGGCCGGAAATTAATGAATGAACAAATGATGAGCCCCGTGGTACCTCTTCTCTGCCTGGACACCATCCTTACCGTTGCCCCGGGCAACCATGTTAATTCATCTCCATGCACGACTAAAGTAGAGCAATTACTGCATTTTTTGGCTGAGAGGTGAGATGGGTGGCTAATGTAATCAGGAAGGAGCACAGACATGGGAGGGATCGTACTTATCTTACCAACACTTGAGACTCACAACGGATGTTAATGAGGACTCAAAAGAGCATTGCGTTGGAATCAATGATTAAACCGTCACTGATTACAGTCATTATCAGAGACCTGCTCCTATTTCCCCAGAAAAATCAGTCGGCGACAGTCAGATGCATGTCTGCTTTCTATTACAGGATGCAGCTGTTTCATATGCATCCAGTGCTCCTCGTCCACATGTATCATACTATCCAACTATCATACAAAGACATGTGTAACTCATATTGCTTAGCATAAGTCAAAAAGGAACAACAGTAAACTTTGAGAGAACTTTGTTGGAGTTGTCTTGGGTATTTCAGTCAGCGAGGACAGCCAGATTTGACTAATTGGTAGCCTGTGATACTGTTGATCTGCCGGGAGCTGTATGTGGGACTGTGTTTGTGTGCGCAGCACAGTATCAACCAGCAGGCCGTCTCACCACTGCTGTATTCTACAGGAGGAGAGGGGCGAGGTGCGAGGGGCGAGGGGAGACAAAAGAGGGATCTTCTAGCTACAGACCCAATGCTAAATCATTTCGGGCAGCTCTTCAAAGAGCAATTTAACAACATCTCCAGATTCACTATATGATCTGCCTCAGTACACACAGTCCATGATATCGCGAAACAAAGCAAGAGCCATGTGAAATATTAAAGCCCTTGGAACATGGGATATACGCTGTAGCAGAGCAGAGTGCATGCTGCAGCAGTTTCTGCCGCACTAGGCTTTCTCAGAGGAGAGTGTCGGGGGTAAGAGGAGCAGAGCGTCGTCCCCCTGGCGAGGAGAAGCAGAGCAGTGGGCAGGGCTGGCATGTAGGTGGAAAAGACACAGTTCGTTTTTTTTTTTACAAAACCATACATGTGCATGTACTGTACAATGTCCAACTGAGTTAATATAAAATGGCATCAGGGATGTGAACGATAATAGGGAAAATGGGCAAAAAGAATACTTTGTAAAACAGTTCGGAACATGCAACAATGTTTAAGCTTTCTGCGATTTTACTGAGAGTATAAATCCTGTGCCTGATTCCAGGCAGAACCAGTACCTGACCATGCTCCGCTAACCCTGAGGCCAACTCCCACTCTATTCCTCCCTCTGCAGACTCCTCACCAGGATCGATAGTGTGGGCTCTGAAGCCTGCATAAAACAGGACAGTTTTATCTTCCCAAAAACACTATTTCCCTCACCACTGCCTGAGTGCAGTTGATAAAGCACTGTGCTACTTTTTCCTATTGATTGTGTGAAAGGTAATACTCTACGTGCTTTAGTCCTTAATGAAAAGCTAAGCAGAATGGATTACTACCTTTCACAACCAGCCTAAATCACACTAGGCTCCTAATCAACGCGTTTGTTTCAGTTATTTTAATTGAAAGGAAGGGCTTTGTAAGCAAATTAATTGCTTATTCCGCCGGTAATTTCTTTGCCAGGGATTATTCTGGGAATAGATCTGCTGCACTATTAAAGAAAAAGACAGATTGATGTAATCCCTCCAGATCTCTGATGAAGTATCATAAAGGCCAAGACACTCTCTCTCTCTCTCTCTCTCTCTCTCTCTCTCTCTCTCTCTCTCTCTCTCTCTCTCTCTCTCTCTCTCTCTCTCTCTCTCTCTCTCTCTCTCTCTCTCTCTCTCTCTCTCTCTCTCTCTCTCTCTCTCTCTCTCTCTCTCTCTCTCTCTCTCTCTCTCTCTCTCTCTCTCTCTCTCTCTCTCTCTCTCTCAGAGTGGTGTTCCTCTTCAGAATTAGAACACAGAAGTATTACAGCAGTATTCGACTGTATCTGTGAAGCTGTTTCCTCTCATGCCAGAAAGGCCTATATTGATGTGTCATATTTTCCTGCTGCACTCAATCAATACAACTACAGGGGCAAAAAACATGCCTTGCACACATATGACTTATTGGACACTGATTCCATGTCCCATTTATGTCCGCACAGAGAAAACTGAAGGGGAGGACTGGTGGCCAATAAGGTGGTCAATAACACTGTATACTTCTCCTCTGATGCCACGTGGCTTTGAGACATGTTTTAATGTCAGAACCTAATCCAGACCGGGCATTGAAAAAGAGATTATTTCATATTAATGTACATCAGCATTCTCTGGGGGAAAAACCAGTCAGCTCTCTGACAACTGAAAGAGATTTTTGGTCCCGGAGAGTTTGGGAAGGGTTCAGGCGTGTCAGCGAAGCAGCATTCAGGACACTTTGACCAAAACTAACTTTTTACAATAACATTTGTTCCAATATATCATCAGTTTACAGGTAGTGTCCCAATATTAGGATATTTGGGAAAATATAGCTATGAAAGGACGGTGGGTCCTTTCACAATGGAACAGATACACTATCGTTCAAAAGTTTGGGGTCACTTAGTCTTTGTTTTTTAAATAAAAGCACATTTTTTGTCCATTAAAATAACATCAAATTGATCAGAAATACAGTGTAGACATTGTTAATATTGTAGCTTGAAACGGCAGATTTTTTTAGACTAGTTGAGTATCTGGAGCATCAGCATTTGTGGGTTTGATTACAGGCTCAAAATGTCCAGAAACAAAAAACTTTCTTCTGAAACTCGTCAGTCTATTCTTGTTCTGAGAAATGAAGGCTATTCCATGCGAGAAATTGGCAAGAAACTGAAGATCTAGTACAACGCTGCGTACTACTCCCTTCACAGAACAGAGCAAACTGGCTATAACCAGAATAGAAAGAGGAGTGGGAGGCCCCGGTGCACAACTGAGCAAGAGGACAAGTACATTAGAGTGTCTAGTTTGAGAAACAGATGCCTCACAAGTCCTCAACTGGCAGCTTCATTAAATAGTACCCGCAAAACACTAGTCTCAATGTCAACAGTGAAGAAGCGACTCCAGGACGCTGGCCTTCTAGGCAGAGTTGCAAAGAAAAAGCCATATCTCAGACTGGCCAATAAAAATAAAATATTAAGATGGGCAAAAGAACAGACACTGGACAGAGGAAGATTAGAAAAAAGTGTTATGGACAGACAAATCTAAGTTTGAGGTGTTGTATATTGTATATTTTTTGTATTGTATATTTTGTTATTGTATATTTACCATTGTTCCGTTTTTTTCAGTGTGTCACACACTTAGGTTCTTTGTGGCACCTTTTTAAGTTGAAAATGATAACATCCGAATACCATAACATAAAGTGGGAGATTTGTACAGGGTAAAAGGGATCTTGAAGAAGGAAGGCTATCACTAATTTTGCAACACCATGCTATACCCTGTGGACGGCGCTTAATTGGAGCCAATGACACAATGACCCAAAGCACAGCTCCAAACTATGCAAGAACTATTCAGGGAAGAAACAGTCAGCTGGTATTCTGTCTATAATGGAGTGGCCAGCACAGTCACCGGATCTCAACCCTATTGAGCTGTTGTGGGAGCAGCTTGACCGTATGGTACGTAAGAAGTGCCCATCAAGCCAATCCAACTTGGGGGAGGTGCTTCAGGAAGTATGGGGTGAAATCTCTTCAGATTACCTCAACAAATTGACTAGAATGCCAAAGGTCTGCAAGGCTGTAATTGCTGCAAATGGAGGATTCTTTGACGAAAGCAGTTTGAAGGACACAATTATTATTTCAATTAAAAAACATGATTTATAACTTTGTCAACGTCTTGACTATATTTCCTATTCATTTTGCAACTTTTTTCATGTATGTTTTCATGGAAAACAAGGATATTATGTGTACCTTGTTTTAGAACCTGCTCTCTGCTCCATTACCCTCCAAACAGACAGCTGAAATGACCCATTTTAAATAATAAATGCCCTTATCTATCCCAGCAGTCATTTGTGTGTTTTCCAGGGGAAGCTGGGGAGTAGGCCTGTGATATACTTCGAAGCCAGAGAAGAAGAGGAAGTGAATCGGCGGGTTTGGCGGGTTTAGGGATAAGACAGGCCCATGGAAGGGAAGGATTAGCAGGATTTAGAGGCAGCATCGTGGGTGTGCAGCTCACGTCACATAATATACTGTTTCTATCTTAGCCACTGTTCTGAAATGTTATGAGAAACCTTCAAAGCAGAGATGATGACTTTGTGAAAGCTCCACGGGTCATACAACAATTCTCTGGCTTAATGACCATTTCATACCGTATGTATGTAATATCGAGACACAACTTCAGTGAATCAAAGTGTTTACCAGCTCTGTTGACAGCGCATTGCTACAACGTGTACTGTAAGGGAGGGGACTCTGCGGTAAATATGACAAACATATTCTGAAATTCCCATAAGCGGTGAGCTCAATTCAATGAGGTTCAAACGACGGGAGAATCCGGGGGATAATAACGACGCTCCGACATGGATACAGTGCGATGATTTTGAAATGAAAGGCCACCAGAGCAAGGGATGAGAGAAACAAGCCTGGGTACATTCAGCAAACAGACAGTGAACAGGGCAGGGGGACAAAAACTGGCATGCAGCTAATCAGCAGATTCAGTCTCCACATACTGTTGGGAAGAATGGTAAATGCCAATGGAGGTCGGCTCACAGGCTCGTTGTGGTGGGTTTAGTGGCGTATTAACCATGTTTTTTAGCCGGCTCTCTGGGTGGTTTCTCCCCTGATCCCAGTGTGCAAAGTTGGGCCAACTACTCTAAGTAGAGCACCCTACTTAGTAGGAAAGTGAGCACTGGTTACTATTACTTCCCTCTCAATCAGACATTTGAGCCCTTATATTGGTGTAACACACTAGATTATTCATTACTGCAATGACAGCTGACACAAATAAAGGTGCGCAGGCACGCACACACACACGCGCGTGCACGCACACACACACACACACACACACACACACACACACACAGAATAATCACTGTTCAGGGAGCATTGAGGTGGATATTGGACCTTCTCTTTTTGTCAGCTTGTAATCAGATAAGGCTGACTGAGGATCCTCTTGCAGGTGAGGTAAAATGAACTCCTCTGCTTTTCTCTACATAGAGGTGAAGAGTGGCAGTAGGCCAGAACCTGGGGGTGGGGGGTTGCAAGAGACAAATGTTGGTTGCAAGAGACAAATGTAAGTGCCTTCAAATGGTTTCCCAGGTCATGAGACTTCTAGTCTATTCTCCCCTAACTTGCGTAAAGCATTATTTTTTTCCTAACTGTGTTATCTATCAAATCGAAAAAGTCTAGAGGAGATTTCCTGATTTCCGTGCTGCTCACCTCTTCCATATAAGGACACGTAGGTCCTAAGGAATGGCCACAATCATCACAGAGTCGGGGACAGGAGAGAACTGTTGAGTGCAGAGGGACCAGGGGAGAAGGAAGGAGACTACGATGCGTAACGACAGCATCCTTAGATCTAGTGTTTCACAACCATGTCCTTTGGACCCACACTCACAGAAACAAACCGTGCTCAAATCATTACATTATCATTACTATCTGTCCACTGGTCAGATGATACAACATCCCCATGAACCTTTCTTCCTTAAGCACCCACCAGCTAACTGTTAAATGAGGAGATCCCTGCCTGTAAAAGCCCATAATCCCCCTGTAACAGATCTCTGATTGGCCCATGCTTGGTGCTTTCAACGGTGTTGAGGGCAGCAGTCAAACAGAAGAGTCAGCCAGGCAGCCAGATCTTCAGAGTCCTGGGGGCCAGCTGGTGCCTGATGTTCCCGGAGGCCCCCAGGGTCATACATCACAGCCGTGATGCCACTAATGGGCTCCAAATGCTTCTGAGGTTCCACCGTGCACACACTGCTGCCTCCATGCTATCTCCATGGAGACGGTCAGGCTGGCCATGTGACTCTGACTGATGTGGCTCTGCTATTACTGAATTTATTCTGCTCATCCGCCCCAGGTTGTGGTCACTTGTCGATGCGGGCTAGATATGGGGGTCGGTTGGGGGTAGGGGTTGGGGGTTGGGGGTAGGGGCAGCACCGGATGACTGCTGCAATGTCTGCTCAGTCAGGATGCATTGTAACGTGAACCACGCCCCTTGGTCAGCTCATCCATTTCTCTCTCGCTCAAAGCCTGTACCAGCGGGCTGGGGTAGGAGGAAGGAGCGACTGTGAATGCACACGTGAATGTGTGTCGGGGTACGTGACAGGTTCAGGGTTCTGCGGCTAGCTCCGTCACATGGGGGGGACGGGGGGTGAGAAGGAGCTCCTGTAGGTAGCGAGGGCAGCATGTACAGAATGTAAAGAGACAGGTTCAGGGTTCTGCGGCTAGCTCCGTCACATGGGGGGGACGGGGGGTGAGGAGGAGCTCCTGTAGGTAGCGAGGGCAGCATGTACAGAATGTAAAGAGACAGGTTCAGGGTTCTGCGGCTAGCTCCGTCACATGGGGGGGACGGGGGGTGAGGAGGAGCTCCTGTAGGTAGCGAGGGCAGCATGTACAGAATGTAAAGAGACAGGTTCAGGGTTCTGCGGCTAGCTCCGTCACATGGGGGGGACGGGGGGTGAGGAGGAGCTCCTGTAGGTAGCGAGGGCAGCATGTACAGAATGTAAAGAGACAGGTTCAGGGTTCTGCGGCTAGCTCCGTCACATGGGGGGGACGGTGGGTGAGGAGGAGCTCCTGTAGGTAGCGAGGGCAGCATGTACAGAATGTAAAGAGACAGGTTCAGGGTTCTGCGGCTAGCTCCGTCACATGGGGGGGACGGTGGGTGAGGAGGAGCTCCTGTAGGTAGCGAGGGCAGCATGTACAGAATGTAAAGAGACAGGTTCAGGGTTCTGCGGCTAGCTCCGTCACATGGGGGGGACGGGGGGTGAGGAGGAGCTCCTGTAGGTAGCGAGGGCAGCATGTACAGAATGTAAAGAGCGCGCTCAGCGTATTGCGCTGACGAAGCCATTTGCCCGCGGATACCGAGTCCATCACTGCGGAGTAAATTGCCATGACAACCGCCTCCTCTAGCATGCCTTGCCAAACCTCCCCTGAACAGAGGAGCATGCAGACAGAAAAACCATTGGAATCACCAGAGAAAGGCTGCTTTTGAGGCGTTCAACCTGGGAACGCTTCAAACGTGAAGCGTACCTAAATCATACAATCTTGTGAATGTCCACTGTGATTCACTGGCTAAACTGGATGGGTCTCTACTGTCCTAAGACAATAGCAGCATGACCTTGTGCAGGGAACATGAGATTGTATGAGATTGAATTGAGTTCCAATTAGCGTATGCACTTGAGTGTACAAAACATTAATTACACCTGCTTTTTCCACGACATAGACTGACCAGGTGAATCCGGGTCAAAGCTACGATGCCTTATTGATGTCACCTGTTAAGTTCACTTCAATCAGTGTAGATGATGGGGAGGAGACAGGTTAAAGAAGGATTTTTAAGCCTTGAGACAATTGAGACATGGATTGTGACATGCCCCGACAAATTGAGGCTGTTCTGAGGGCAAAAGGGGGTGCAGCTCAATATTAGGAAGGTGTTCTTAAGGTGTTCTTAATGTTTTGTACACTCAGTGCCTATTTGTAGGAAATGAGTTGAAAAGACATATGGCCATGCTCAGCAGCTCAGAACCTCGGTAACGAGCACTGTGTAGCGAGCGCGCTGCGAGGCAGTGTACTCATTGTGTCCTTGAATGATTATGTGATTCAAAGAAAGACTGGAGAGCTACTCCCAATAGAGTGATATTAGAAAACGACTGATATGAAAGCCACAAAGAATCGGATCGACAATTTGCCGGAACCCGCTGTTGTAGGCCAAAGACTAGCAAAAAAATGAAATCACCTGTTCTGGGAGAGCCATCTAGTTAAAGGACAGTGCCAGTCAGTGAGTAACTCTACCATGAACACAGCTATTAGGTGGAAATAGGGACAAAATGGCTGCCAGGGAACGAAGTCTCTCCTCCCTGATGTACCCTGTAGAGATGCTGAGGGCGAATGAAGGAATAATTATCCCCTGCAGTGAATATAAAACAGATCCCAATTTGCTGTCTTTTAAACTGGAGAATGCCTCCTGTTCCCAATCCCCCCGCCCCCCGTTCTCCATGGGTCTGAATGCGCAGGAGAAAATGTGGGCGATTTGCTCACTGACAGCGAAGGAGGGGGGATGCGGCTTGAGGGGCTAGCTTCACACAGACAGTGGTGAAGTCTGCATTCAGGGACACATAGCCATATCCTAACATGCAATGAGCTGGTTCTCCGCCTCTGCCTCTCTCTCACTCACTCTCTCTCTCTCACACACACACTGTCAAATGCTTATGCAATGCACACACACGTACCCAGACAGTGTACAATGAACATACAGTACATACATGACAGCTGATATTGAAACACACACACACACACCACAGGATGTGGTGACTGACAGACCAGGCCACACCAGCTGGGCTCTCTTTGTGCCTCGGATGTGGTCTCCTAGCAACCAGTCACACCAGCTGTCGGTGAGGAATGGGAAGAGGAGGAACGGTGCAGGATCAGGGAGGGGCTGGCACTGCATCAAGACTCCCTCTACCATATCACCAGCAGCACATCGCTCCTGCCTCGCCTGCAGTCTGCAGTCTGCAGCTAGCCTAGCCAGCGCTCCTCACCTGCTTCAGCACACAAAGAGCCCTAATACTACACATCACATTAGTGTTTCATCACTCCAGTGAACCCTGTGTCTGTGCATTACAATGAACCTCAGGCCTGGAGACACATTCTGAGACAGAGAGACTTTGATTAGGTTGGTGACGTGAACACATGGTTGGAGTGTGTGTGTGTGTGTGTGTGTGTGTGTGTGTGTGTGTGTGTGTGTGTGTGTGTGTGTGTGTGTGTGTGTGTGTGTGTGTGTGTGTGTGGGTGGGTGGGTGGGTGGGTGGGTGGGTGGGTGTGTGTGGGTGGGTGGGTGGGTGGGTGGGTGGGTGGGTGGGTGGGTGGGTGGGTGGGTGGGTGGGGGTGTGTGTGTGTGTGTGTGTGTGTGTGTGTTAGTGCTCCACAATATGGTATCTGAGAGCCATGTGGGTTCAAGAGCGTGCCGGGTAATACCCAGATCCAAAGCAAATATGTGGGTTTGACTGAGGTAAAAACAAACCACATATGAAATGTACAATCATATCACATCAAACTGTACTGTACACATGCCACACGCCAGCATTCAAATCAGTAGGGAATGCATTCTGATCAAAAATGTATAGCGTGCAACAGCTAACAGTTCCTGGAGAGAGAAAGAGAGCGAGAGAGAGAGACAAAAGATCTGAGATACAAACCGACAGAGAGGGTCTAGTGCCTTCAAGCAGATGATGAACTTTTGACACCGTCTCTCGTTTAGGAAAAACATCCCCATTTTGCATGAGGTTTGGCAAAGCAGATGTGAGGCATATTATTACTGTACTTCTCATGCAGGTTTTGTGAGTGGTTTTAGAGGGCCTGGTGTGAGATAGCTTCAGGGTAGGTCAGAGTAATATGCTGATCAGACTCAGTAATGTGAGACTGTTTATCCTGTTACACAAACATATAGGACGCCCAGCATGTTGCCATTCATATCAGTGTATCAACAGCAACCTTATACCCCTAAAAATACGTAGAGTATAATATGTCCAGCCATCACAACACTGCCTAGAACAAGTGGATCATTTCATTTGATTTCAATCACTTTTGTTGGAGCTTAGAACCTATTTTACATCATCTGAGGTTTTTTGTGTTGTGCCCGCCATCGGTTGAGACACAGCATGCTCTTGAATATAGGGTGGGTGTTGCGTTTTGGCTGATAAATGTACTAAAATGGGAATACAATTGACAAAAAAAGCAGGGGAAACCTGACTTGTCCTCAAAGACAGAGAAAGAGGGGGATTTCCTAGGTTAGCCTGCTGACCGTGTGATGACTGATAGCCACATCAAAAAGGTGGGCCTGAGGAACAGCTGTAGACAATCAGCCTGGCTGGGCCTGGGCTGGGTCTATAGAGCTAAAGCCTAATATAGCCAGGCCTCTAGCAGCACTATGCGGCGATGAGGACAATGAGGACAAGAAGAGGACAATCTAATGAATAGTGTCAGATGGAATATGACGGGCAGAATTGTCTTTTGCTTCCAGCAACGATGTGTACTCAATGATGTCGTCTTCTTCAAATCAAATGACGCTCTATCACTGCCGACACACTTTAGGGCGTGGGTTTAATGAAGTCATGTCTCTATATGTCAGCTCAGCAGGGTTGTTTGTACCTCCTGACGTGTCCTCTGTGTGTCTCTGGTGTGTCTGGCCAGACCAGGGCTGTGGTTTGCTGCTGAGGTAGAGACACTTTAACCTCTCAGAGGATACCCTCTAACACTGTCATTACCTCCATATCTTGTCTTTACGGCTGCTAATTGCTGCACTTCCGAGTGGCTTTCTGGCAGTGTATACAGATGAACTTGGATATTGGCTATTCAAATATGGATCTGTCTTATGGTGCATTACAACCACTCCTAACAGGCAATGTCCTACTCACGTTTGGGATGGGGAGCTCTATCCTACCTCATCTGAGTCATGAAGAGCACGATGAAATGGGAGAGTCTATTCACATATTGATTTACATGAACTATATGGGTGTCCACTCCACAGCAGGTCTAGTAGACCAGAGCAGGCCAGGGAGCCAACGTGGCAAAGGAGATCTCCTGCCTCCCTCTGTCTGTCTGCCTTCCTTTCTGACTGAGTGATCGATGGATCGCTGTGGGAGTTTCTGATGTCTCTGACGTCCGTCCAGCTCTCTGGCCTACTGAAGGAGCTACACTTTTGGACCCCAGCCCTCTGCACCTGATGACGTTTCCCACCTTAGCCTTCTGCTGGGCTGCTTGGTCAGGTCAGGGACGTGTGTGTGTGTGTCTCCACAGGCAGATGAGAGTTGGACCCTGTCAGTGAGTCGCCCATGATCCATGGACTCAACGTCACGTCCTGGTGCTGCTGTAGAGAGGTTGGTTTCTCTACTCAGCGTCTGACAACCACCCAAATGGGATGATCAACCTGCCCAAACGCAATAGAGCTCAGTCCAGTTGAAACTTTACTGTGGTAATATGAGACGTCTTTGGGATGACATAGCGCGACTTCATTCTCCCAAGTCAACAGTACGCCAGGCTTGGGTGATACACTGTACCGCTTATACCGTTTAAAGGGGTGTTTCGAAATACGGAGAGTATGATCTTCAACCACGTTTTGGGGTTGGGGGCCTCGCAGGGGCTGCAAGGGTCTGTGCTACCCCGCTGCTTCTAACTAAGTTAAGTATAACTAACAGAAATCTAAAATGTGTCTAATAAATGATATCCAGCTCAGGGCTCCAGCTATGCATTTGGTTTGCTAACTTGCTAGCTTAGTGGCTAGATGTCAAGATCAAGCTTCTTGGTTAAAGCAGAGACATTCAATCTCCTCCTGGATCAAGATCCTTGTTGCCTAAATTGTTTTGTGCGTCCCCTAATGTATTTATTTATACTTTTTTTAAATAGCGCCCCTTGTGTGCACATTCGGTAAGACCGTAGACCCCGGTATAGTACAGAAATGGTATGACGATATGAAAATCTGGATATGTCGTGGAGGGGGGGGGGGATACTGTCACAAATACTCCTGCTCCATCCCTCGACATCGCCGGTCTACTAACCACCAGTCCTGGCAACTATAATTACGCACACCTGCTCATCATTTACTCCTTGATTACTCACCCTTTATTTAGCCCTCAGTTGACATCAGTCATTAGGTAGTATTGTTCTCCCTCACATTCTGTACGCTTCTCATGTTTGTTCATCGGTATCGTTTCTTTACTCACCTTCTGCACCTGCTTCCTGACTCCCAGCGTATATGTTACAGGATACCGCCCCAACCCTTCAGTGCACAGTAGCAATAGCATTGCTTCAGGGCTACAGGCAACAAACAAATGCGCTTTTGTTGTGTCTATTTTAAAACACTGTTTGCTACCCACAGAACGTATCAGCATTTCTAGGGAAACATTTGCATGATTATTTCCATATGTATCGCAGTGGTTGCTTCTGTTTCCTTTGATGCTGAATGAAGATAATAGTCTCTGTGGTTGGGGTGAATGAGGGCTTTGTCCTGACCACAGTGGCCTGCTATGTTGTGGCTTTAATCCTTCTCTTACTCCAGTTCGCATGTTCCCTAGAGCCTCAATTGAGAATACACTCTTAGAAAAAGGGTTTCAAAAGGGTTCTTCGGCTCTCCCTTTTAGGTTCCAGGTAAAACTCTTTTGGGTTCCATGTAGAACCCTCTGTGGAATGGGTTTTACATGGAACCCAAAAGGACTCTACCTGGGTTCTCCTATGGGGCCAGCCGAATAACCCTTTTAGGTTCTAGATTTTCTATGAGTATACGTCTGGGACTACATTATAGGTCTTTGTCAGAATGTCTCTCAATATCGACAGTGACAGAACTAAACACAAGAGACTTCTTAGGTATGTTTTTCATTCAAAGTTTGTTTTAGATGTTTGTATAATGACTTGGCGGTAGAAGTGCTGAATGTGACCTTAGTCTGACATCTGTTAACATATTGGAGGTCACCTCCCTCTGGAAGCAGCAGAGGATCACACCATCTTCCAGACGATCAAGGAACAGGGTCATCTACTCCACCAACATCATGATCAGCTGGCGCAACTGGGTACGGCCATGGAGGAGGTCCTCTGCGTTCTCCACCGCCTCGACAGCACCAGCGAGGCTCTCTATACCCCTAACAGAGGGCCTCCTACCACGGGTCATCACAGTGAGCCAGTCCCACAGCCTACCCAGCCGTCCGCCTAGGTCAGCGATGCCCAACTGTCTCTTCCGGAGAAGCATGACGGTAGTCCATCGAAATGCCGTGGCTTCCTACTCCAGTGCTACCTCTATTTCGCCTATCAGACGGGAGCCCCCACCACCAAGCGGTCCAAGGGTGCCACAGTCATTTCCCTGCTGACCGGGCGGGCGTTGGGAGTGGGCTACGGCCATCTGGGAGAGAGGAGAGGAGGAGCTGGGTTCCAATGAGAGGTTCACGGCTCTGTTCAGGGCGGTCTTCGACCATCCTCCAGAAGGCAGAGAGGGAGGTGAGCGACGTCTCCAACTCCAGCAGGGTGCCCAGACCGCTGCGGATTACACCCTCACCTTTCGGACTGTGGCAGCCTCCAGCGGATGGAATGAGCCGGCGCTCCACACTCCATTCCGGAGAGAACTGCGCGAGGAGGTCTAGACAGAGTTGGCGTGTCGGGATGACAACCTATTCTTGGACGCACTCATCACGATGGCCATTTGTCTGGATAACCTTCTTTGGGAGCGTCAGTGCCCACCTCGCCACTCGCCTCCCTCCTTTGGCTGTCCTGAGGCAGAGCCTGAACCCATGGCGGTGGGGCCACACACCTCTCCGCGGCAGAGCGGCGTCGCTGGAGACAGCTGGGGCTCTGTCCCTATTGTGGCCAGGAGGGGCACCAGCTTCAGCGGTGTCCGGTTCGTCCTAACCCGGGGTCCACTAGAGCAGAGGGGCGGCACCGTGAGTATTCCGTCATCATCGTTTCCCACCAAACCCTTTCTGGTTCCCATTTCACTGGCAGGCTGTCCCTCAGGTGTTGTCTCTACAGCTCTAGTGGACTTCGATGCCGCAGGGAATTTAATCGACCAGACCCTCGCCTCCTCCCTGAACATAACTTCTAACTCGCTCACCTCCTTTTCCTGTCCAAGCCCTGGATTCGTGACCATTGGGTTCCGGCACAATAACGTACATCACAGCACCACTCATCCTCACCGTGGGACCCGTGCACCAGGAAAGCCTTCCCTTCCTTATCATCGCAGCACCTGTACACAAAGTCATCCTCTGCCTCCCATGGATTCAACTTCATAACCCCACCATCTCCTGGTTGAGGATGAGAATGACCGCCTGGGGACCAGGATGCCAGAGGACCTGCTTCCTGTACCCTGCGGTTCAACGTCGGTGGAGGGTCCTGTGAGTGTCCTCCAGCCCATCAATCTGTCATCCCATATCGTTGGCCCCGTGTTTTGGGACGTAGCTGTGGACATCCGCCAGGTTCTGGAGAGGGAACCCGCTCCTGCTACCTGCCCTCCAGAACGCATCTACGTCCCCATGGGGGTGAGAGATCGGCTGTTGACCTGGGCACACACATTCCTCGCCGCTGGACACCCAGGTATCACCCGCACCATCGAATCCCTCTCCGATAAATACTGGTGGCCCACCTTGGCGCAGGACGTTGCCCACAATATCAACTCATGTTACGTATGTTCCCAATAAAAATCTCCCCTACACGCTCCAGCAGGGAAACTACTTCCCCTTCCCGTGCCTCAGCGGCCTTGGTCATATCTGTCCATAGACTTTGTAACTGATCTCCCCCTTTCTGATGGTTTTACCACTATTATGGTTGTTGACAGATTCTCTAAATCCTGCCGTTTTATCCCTCTCTCTGGTCTACCTACCGCTCTCCAGGTCACTGAGGCACTATTCCAGCAGGTCTTCCAGCACTATGGCCTTCCGGAGGACATCGTTTCCGAGCGTGGTCCCCAATTCATGTCGCAGGTCTGGAAAGCCTTTATGGAGAAGCCAGGGGCCACGGTCAGCCTCACATCTGGGTACCAGCCTCAGTCCAATGGGCAGGTGGAGAGGACCAACCAGAAGCTGGGGAGGTTCCTAAGGAATCACTGCCAGGACCGGCAGGGGGAGTGGGCCGTGTTTCTTCCCTGGGCGGAATATGCCCAGAACTCACTTCGTCACTCCTCCACCGGGCTGACTCCCTTCCAGTGCGTCCTGGGATATCAGCAGGCCCTGGCTCTGTAGACTCCAAGCCAGACCGAAGCCCCTGCAGTGGTTGAGTGGTTTCAGCACGCCGTTCATCGTCAGAAGGAACATGCGGACCACCACAGCAGTGAGGCTCCCGTGTTCCATCCTGGTGATCGTGTCTGGCTCTCCACCAGGAACCTGTTTGTGGGGCCCTTTAAGGTCCTCCGAAGGTTCAATGAGGTAACCTATCGCCTAAAACTCCACACCAACTACTGGATCTCACCCTCCTTTCATGTTTCCCTCTTCAGACCGGTGGTTCCTGGTCCCCTGGCTGATGCCTTCCCCCGCGACACACCTCCTATGCTGTTAGGTCCCTCCTCGACTCCCGACATTGTGGGGGTTGGCTCCAGTACCTGGTGGACTGGGAAGGGTACGGTCCTGAGGAGTGCTCTTGGGTCCCGGTGGCAGACATCCTGGACCCAAACATCATCCGGGACTTCCATCTCTGCCTTCCGTACCGGCCTGCTCCTCGCTCTCGGGGCTGTCCTCCTTGCTGACATCGTCCTGCACCTGGACCCGCACTTCGGGGGGAGG
This sequence comes from Salvelinus namaycush, assembly GCF_016432855.1. Taxonomy (NCBI): domain Eukaryota; kingdom Metazoa; phylum Chordata; class Actinopteri; order Salmoniformes; family Salmonidae; genus Salvelinus; species Salvelinus namaycush. The sequence goes on along the minus strand of NC_052318.1, from coordinate 42,790,989 downwards.
GGGGTACAGTCATGCCTACTCCTACTCCCTGATCGACGTCGGCGGTCTACTAACCATCGGTCCTGGCAACAATTATTACACAATCTGTTCCCCATCATTACGCACACCTGGTCATCATTTACTCTGTGATTACTCCCCCTTTATTTAGCCCTCAGTTGACATCAGTCATTAGGTAGTATTGTTTTCCCTCACATTCTGTACGCTTCTCATGTTTGTTCATCGGTATCGTTTCTTTACTAAACTCACCTTCTGCACCTGCTTCCTGACTCCCAGCGTATATGTTACAGGATACCGCCCCAACCTTACAGTACACAGTAGCAATATCGTTGCTTCAGGGCTACAAACAAATCAGCTTTTGTTGTGTCTATTTTGAAACACTGTTTGCTACCCACAGAACGTATCAGCACTTCTAGGCAAACATTTGCATGATTATTTCCATATGTATTGGAAGTCAGATAAGAACAAATTCGTATTTACAATGACAGCCTACCCCAGCCAAACACTGAACCAGACGATGCTGGGTCAATTGAGCACCGCCCTACGGGACTCCCAATCACCGCCGGTTGTGATACAGCCTGGAATTGAACCAGGGTCTGCAGTGACACCTCTAGCACTGAGATGTAGTGACCGCTGCTTCTGTTTCCTTTGATGCTGAATGAAGATAATTGTCTCTGTGGTTGGGGTGAATGAGGGCTTTGTCCTGACCACAATGGCCTGCTATGTTGTGGCTTTGCTTTAATCCTTCTCTTACTCCAGTTCGCATGTTCCCTAGAGCCTCAATAGAGAATACACTCTTAGAAAAAGGGTTTCAAAAGGGTTCTTCGGCTGTCCCTTTTTGGTTCCAGGTAGAACTCTTGTGGGTTCCATGTAGAACCCTCTATGGAAAGGGTTTTACATGGAACCCAAAAGGACTCTACCTGGGTTCTCCTATGGGGCCAGCCGAATAACCCTTTTAGGTTGTAGATAGCACTTATTTTCTATTGAGTATACGTCTGGGACTACATTATAGGTCTTTGTCAGAATGTCTCTCAATATCGACAGTGACAGAACTAAACACAAGAGACTTCGTAGGTATGTTTTTCATTCAAAGTTTGTTTTAGATGTTTGTATAATGACTGGGCGGTAGTAGTGCCTCCCACTGGGCCCACCACATAATTTCAACGTGGAGGATTGGGTAATGTTTGGTAGATACACTGATCAATGAGATTCCAACCTATTTGCACCCACTCAAAAAGACAGCCAAAAGTTTGTTGAATTCCCAATGTGTTATCACTATGCGTTCAATGGAAAATTAATGTACGATTTTTTCTTTAGTTGTCATCAAAATGTGTTAGTTTCACTGAGCTTTCAAAGCACACCAAAGTTCAAATTGGAATACAATGTCATATATTTTGTTTATTCACAAAACAACTTCATGTGTTCTAATAGAAGAACCAAATGACCTGGATTGCATTTGAGATTACATTGAAAGTACATGTACAAGTGATCAATGCAGTTTTAGAATCTGCACAGATTATTACAGCAATTGGGACCTGTGACAACGTACGCAAGCTATGTTGAACGTGCATGCTTTACATGATCAAAATAATAACTGTGAAGGTAGTTTTATTATGTGTTATATGTGTAACCAAAGTATGGCGAGTAGGCTAGGTGTACTGTGTAGCCTAGGAATAATATGTTTATGTTCGTACTTTTTTTAACCATTTATTTAAGAGGATCACAACAGAAATACGTTTTGACACTTTTTTTGTGTCATCCTCGATGACTGTAAATGCATTATCCATAAGTGTGGTTGTATTGTGCTTTAAATGGTCAAATAAACAAATCTATCTCTCTATAACATCCACACTTTCTATAATGATATAAGAAGACATGTATTATTAAAGTAACCCGGAAATGTGGCCATGGATGGGATAGCTGTAGATGGATCAACTCTCCAGTAGGAGATGCTGCCCAGCCTATTGCTTTTTTCTTATCGTGGATATTATGTTGAAGAGCTGATGTTGTTTCAAAGGTACAAATTCAACATATTTCATACATGGTTTGTCTAAGTTGAAAATTGGTTACCATGATGACATTATTCTGTAGTTGAAATGTTATCCTGAAAACAACAGATTCCACATCACAATACGCTGAAACAATGTTGATATAACCAGTTTGTGCCCAGTGGGCTGGGTGATGAGGTGAGGTGTGTAAGGGCGTGACCGACCTGCTTTCCGTCCAGTGTGTAGATCCTCTTAACCACGCCGCTCTCCAGCTTGATGGCCTCTGTGATGTCGGTGAGCACCTGTTCGAAGGAGTGCGCGGTCTTCTTGTTGAGCAGCACGCGGACGGCCTTCCTCGGCTTCACGCCACTCCGCATCACCGTCACCAACTTGGGCCGAACAAACTCCTTACCCTCCCGGGCCTCGCTGGCCTGCTTACTGGCTAGGCTCTGCAGGTTCTTCTGGCTGGCCGAGGCCTTCACGTTCACAGACCAGTTGGGGTTGACGTTCTTCGTGTAGTCGACCTTCTTGTAGACGTTCTCGGACGCACAGACGTAGCTCTCTCCTGAGGGGGTAGGAGAGGACAGAGAGAAGCATAAAACACTGTGAGGAACACAAAGTATTCGCCTTGTTTGACATCTCAAAACCTCCGTAGGTCCCCATTGGTTTCCAACTCCCTGAGGAAAGATTGGCTTCAATGTGAGACATCAATACTATTGGAAAAAGGTGGGGTGTTATGACCTGTAGGATAATCAGCTCAGATATCACATAACGGCAGATCATATTCATGACTTTTGTAATTGGAGAAAATATCGACACATCCTTATGTAAACTACGCATACTATGCTACTATATCTGATACTAAAGGCATGGATACAACATAAACTTGTGAAGAGGATGGAAAAACAGCCTCATACTCAAATAGGGCAATCTAGCTCGACTGAATCTGACAAACTAGCAGTTATTTTCCCATGCATTTATAAATGGGCCAGTGACCTGTGCTTCCTCCCTGTCAATAATTGCTATAGCATCTTCATTAACCTAATCCAAAGTGTGCTGACCCATGCACTGAACTCTTGCCCAATCATCAAACAGCAGGAGGAGACTGCTCCGTCAGAGATATGCCAGCCAGTGATGGAATACAGCGATCCAGAAAACGGAGCCATCAAACAAAAGGACCCGGATGTGCTCTTTCCCTCCCTCTTTTTTTATCCCTCACTCTCTCTCTCACACATAAATACAATACTGCAATGACATACCACTTCATGAGTACTCCTTCACCCTAGTTTAATACAGCGATGTGAAGAGGGCTTTATTATACCTGAAGCTAAAGTTCTGGGTGTCTTCATCCTGTCCCTCTTTTAAACACGATAAGTTCATACTCATATTCTGGACTTCCTACTACATCACTCACACTCAACTACCTGCACTCTAGGGACACCTACACCAGTGGTATTCAAACTTTTCTGCGGGGACCGCATTTTTCCTGCCAGAATTTGTGGGTACCCCATTTTTTCCCCAATAATTTCTCGCAATCCCAGCCTTTCCTGCGGTGGTCCTCATGAGAGCCAGTTTCATCATAGCGCTTGATGGTTTTTGCGACTGCACTTGAAAAAACGTTCAAAGTTCTTGAATTTTTGAAGAATTGACTGACCTTCATGTCTTAAAGAAATGATGGACTGTCATTTCTCTTTGCTTATTTGAGCTGTTGTTGCCATAATATGGGCTTGGTCTGTTACCAAATAGGGCTAGCTTCTGTATACCAGCCCTACCTTGTCACAACACAACTGATTGGCTCAAACGCATTAAGAAGGAAAGAAATTCCACAAATTAACTTTCAACAAGGTACACCTGTTCATTGAAATGCATTCCAGGTGACTACCTTATGAAGCTGGTTGACAGAATGCCAAGAGTGTGCAAAGCTGTCATCGAGGCAAAGGGTGGCTACTTTGAAGAATATAAAATATAACATTTATTTTGATTTGTTTAACACTTTTTTGGTTACTACATGATTCCATATGTGTTATTTCATAGTTTTGATGTCTTCACTATTATTCTACAATGCAGAAAATAGCAAAAATAAAGAAAAAACCCTGTGTCCAAACTTTTGACTGGTACTATATATATATACACATATTTTTTAAATATATTTTCCTTTTACCCTACCACCCCTCCCCTAATTGGAGTAAACTAATGAACAACAACACTTAGACTTCTACTTCCAGCTTATACATATATATACATTTTACAGACCCAGTATATTTTACATTAGTTATATTTTGTTTGTTTTTAGTCCTGTCCTATTACAATGAAGTACCTTAGTAACCACGTTTCCATCCACATTCTTTATGCGAGTAAAGTCATACCGTATAAAAAAAATCACTACGACTCGGGAAACCATGCAGCTTGAATTAAGATACAGACTAAATAAATGATGGTGAACTCCACAGGGTGGTGAGCTTGATGCTCCTTTCCAATAAATGGGTCTTATTCTAGTGACATGATGATCGATGCTTGACTGACCGTTCTGACAAATGAAAATATTCTCGCTGTTATCCATAATCTCATCATGTAGACTAGCCTACCGCAGAGCCTACTGTATCTGTGAGCTGTTGGCTAGAGAGCACGTGTCAAGGCCAGATTAGACACATTTGCTATTTAACACAACAGTTTTAGTGACAAAACTATCGGTAGAGTTGAAAATGCGATGGAAACAAATTGAACGTTCAATTTTTATTCGGTACATGAAAACTTAAGCGAAAAAGTACATTTTGTGTGCACTATGATTTTTATTTGCAATGTCAGTTTGGTGGAAATACACCAATTGTGGGACAATGCGCATATTTTCTTTATGCAGATTTTGGACTATTCACATTGGAAATCTGTCGCCAATTGGATGAAAACCTAGCTACTGTGATTGTTTTTAGTGAAAATTGTCAAAAAGGGGGAATAAATTTGATTCTTAGCACAGAGCAATTTCTCAAGCAAGATTTTTGCTTGGACTGTCTGGGAGTGGTCTGACTGGGGAAACTACTGTAGATGTTATTGGCAGAGGTTTGGAACTCCATCCCACCAAAACAGGCTGAAAAATCAGGCAGCTTTTTCAAACAGCTCTTACACTAAAAGGGGATTATCATAACTTTCACAATTTCACAGTATTACTCCAACCGCATAGTGTGGAAATATATATAAAACAAAGGAAAATCAAGTATTTTAATGCACTAGGCCTTTAACATCAGCTGATGGAATTATCATAAATCCTAGAAGTAGTAATGATCTCCCATTTGTCCTAGTTTTATGAAGAGTGTTCATGAAGACCTGTGGATCAACTGTGACCTGTAGGTCGTGTTCTGTAGGAGGAGAGTGTAATGGGACCTGTCACTGTGGATCAGCGGTTTGGTCACTCAAGACCAGCTACAGTATAGTCTTCTCTGTAGACCAGTGGTTCACAACCAGGGGTACTAGGACCCCTGGGGGTACTTGGCCTATCCACAGGGGGTACTTGAGAAGAATCATGAGACCATAGTCCTTCTGCTAAAATGCACATGAGGGTGTAAATCAGGGGTATTCTTGGGCAGAGCAAAAATCTGTTGGTGGTACAGTAACCGAAAAAGGTTGGGAACCACTGCTTTAGACCACTGACAGGATAACGCCTATACTGCCCTGCAGTTAAGAGACTCAGGGATAAACATTTTATATACATAGAGACTAGGTAAATAAAAGGTACTGAAAATGAGGTATTACTATTCACATGACCCTGAGGTGGAGAGGAGAGTGTAATGTTTACAGGCAGGGGAGAAGAGAGGCAGGACAGTCAGTGGATAAACTGATGATCCCTGTCTCTGAGAGAGGAAGCGATGCAGAGAAAAGACAGATGGAATCTGCAAACAGGAGCAACAGCTGGGAGACAAATCTCATCAGTAATGTGAGGCTGGCGATGAGAGATAGCTAGGGGACAGAGCAGAAATGACACACCAGAGGACAGGGCAAACAGTAACAGTGTTACCAGGGGATCCGATGACAGGTAGAAACTACGTACACATTTTTTTACAGATGTAGAATCTTAATTTGAGCCAGTTTGCTACAGCATGAAAATAATCCTGCAGCAACAGGAAATATGAATTATTATGTGTATTATAATAAATAGATTTTTTTGTAGGGGTTGATAAATTTTTTGTTAAGGCAAATCAAGTCCGACATTGTAAAGTGGAAATTACAAACTTTAGAAGCCTTTTTAAACCTTGAATACACTACAAGTTTGCATTTCCTGCTGTGTAGGAAAAATCCCAGCAACAAATGAGTGATCAAATTAACAACCTACATCTGTAAGGACATTTGAAATAGTGTCACATCACAGTGTACTGCCTGCAACCACTCAAACAAAGTAAAGCTGTGACAAGGACTTTTTCCTCTGTCTCCTGGGGGCACATGCATACAACATGGTCTGCATACTCTGACTTCTCACATAAGTGCACACCTTAAATCAGGTCACAGACCGTTTAGGCCTAGGACACCTAGACTTAGCAAGTGTCGCAATACCAGTAGGTTAGCTAGGTGGTTTTGTAACACAGATAATGTAACATAATTCTAACCAAATACTGAAATATGACAAAACTAAGCTTTTCTTCACTTAGAAAATCAGTGGGCTTCTGCTTCCACATAGTCAGCCCACAACTCTCCCAGATCTGCCTGTGTGGGTGGGTGTATGGGCACAGGCATCTCCATTCTCCATGGTTGACAGGGCTACTCGTTATATTCACAGCATTTCTTCCCGACAGCACACGGTGAAGGCAAAGCCAGTGCTGTCACTGAGACGTGATCATATATAGCCTACTGTAGCAAGCACATCCCTGGAGAACTCATAAAGGAATGTAGATGTTCCCCTCCGAAAAGAAGGGGCCTTTGGCTCAGCACATGAATGAGTTGAGTCTAAAACGAACGCCGTCTAGCCGGAATACTAATCTGAATTTCTGCTCGACGTCTGTGTCTTCCTACCTGCGCTGCTAAAAATGAGGACATGTGTCATGAGATCCAACGTATTATAAGTATATTTCTGCAGATGTTTTTCCAATGGAAAGTGAATAAATTAGGCTAGCACATGTGAGAGAGAACGCTGCGTCTGAAACTGTGGCTGTCCTGTGTAACAGTGCATCGAGACAGCAGAGACAGCTGTTCAAAGAGTGTTATGACAGCGCCTACCCAGAGGGCACGTCTTACTCACAGCGCTCTTCCATCAGATCATACAGATTCAGTAGAAGGACAGAGGAAAACTACCTCCTACATTACATTTACATTTGAGTCACTATGATAGCTGAGCAAATCTATATTGTAGGCATACTGCCCAGCAACAGTGGAAATGGCAGTGCTCGACTCTTCCATCCAGGTAAGCAGGTCCTGATTTCACCTAAGGACAAGAGTCAGCCAGTCCCACTAAGCCTAAGCCTTCTGCCTGGGTGGACTGGCAGCTTGGGCTGAGCTCTTTATGACTCTTTATGGTAGAGTACGGTAAGGACTAGAGGCCTGTAAGGTGGTGTGGCAGCTGGCTCAGGCTAATACTGTATCGTGTATCATGTAAGCCTTCCTCAGCAGCCTGGGCTGCTTTCCCTACATGCACTGCACTGTGTAAGTGACCTAAATGAGAAAGAGGAGCAGCCAGGCACACCTCCTCCACCCTTTCCCCATCCTCTATCTGTTTTTCATAACACCCTCCATCTTTCTTTTTCGAATAAAAATTCTCAACGTCAATTCTCTACCAATCGTTCCTTCATTTCCATGTCCCCAGACAGTCAGACACTCTCTCAGGGAGATCCAGAGGACGTCAATCAGCTAAGGGCTCCCTCCCTGTGCCACAGCAGCACCAGACAAAGGACAGTGGGGATAATACAGTGCAGAGGAGTTTTTATTTAACCTTTATTTAACTAGGTAAGTCAGTTAAGAACAGATTCTTACTTTCAATGACGGCCTCGGAACAGTGGGTTAACTGCCTTGTTCAGGGGCAGAACGACAGATTTTTACCTTGTCAGCTCGGGGATTCAATCTTGCGACTTTTCGGTTACAAGTCCAACACTCTAACCACTAGGCTACCTGCCGCCCCTTGTTCGTTATCTCCTTAAAGAGGAAGAGCAGCAGGGTGAACTGCCCTCTTCCCGCCGCCCCACATTCATACATACATACAACTCGCTCTCTTGCAGAAACACACACACACAAGCAAACCATGTCACTCACTCTCCCTGCTGTGACATACCTTGTCTCCTCTGGCCCGCCGGGGCCACCCCACACACACAGTACACAAACACCCCCCAGTCACACCCGGACGCCCCCCCCCCCCCCCCCCCCCCCGCCTCTCATTTCTAAGCAGCTCAAACGGAAGAGATGATCACCTCATTTTGATCAAATTAAGCCAGAGTTTATGTCTTTGTTTAATTTGCATAATCCCAGCCTCATTTCACCCCACCCACCGAGCCCCTTTCCTAGAAAAAAAAACTACCTCTATGGCTTCCAAGCTTTTTGGAAAATAATTCTGCCAATTCTGTTCCTATTCATTCCAGTCATAAAAGAGATGAGGAGAAAGATTAGAAGACAGAAGGGTTGATGTGTCAGAGAGGACGAAAGGAGGAAGTGAGGGCATCAAGGGAGGGGAAGTGAACAGCACAATTAGCCAGGGGTGTCGAGTGTAATTGAAAAACTCTGCCTCCGGGGCAGATGGCGTTGAGGGAGAGACTTAAACAACACTGGCAGAGGACACTGACTTCCCAGGTCACACGTGTCGAGAGGACGAGTAATTGCGTAAGATTACAGGGGTCTCCTACTCTGAGGAGTGTGGTCTCAAGGTAATGAACCCAAAGGTAGAGAAAATCTACTGACAAGGTCGACATAGAAATGGGTAAGCAAACTAACTGCTGTATAAATGGAATCATTCACTACTCATTTATTTTCATGGTCCTACCCTCAATGGTTTTTAACTTGTCCTCGCTTTTACTGTATCTTCCTCTGTGGTTGTACTCCAAACATGCAGACTCTCTTTCTTTTCCTCAAATCATCCCTTTTAATGACCATAGAGCCTTTCCCAGCTGGCAAATGCCCAATCTGGCAGCATAATATCAGCTGAAATGTTTCATAAGGCTAAGTAAGATCTATTTCTATTCTATTAATAGGCCACAATATGATCCATTTCCCCTGGAAGGCAGCAACATTACATGGAGCTGGGAGGGAGGCCTCCTGTTTCCCTCTCCCTGTACAGGGAACCAGCTGGGGGGGAGGCCTCCTGTTTCCCTCTCCCTGTACAGGGAACCAGCTGGGGGGGAGGCCTCCTGTTTCCCTCTCCCTGTACAGGGAACCAGCTGGGGAGGGAGGCCTCCTGTTTCCCTCTCCCTGTACAGGGAACCAGCTGGGGAGGGAGGCCTCCTGTTTCCCTCTCCCTGTACAGGGAACCACCTACCTGTCAGTCTCCCCAGACTATGTATCACTTGATTCCCGGCAGAGCCCGTTTCATATGCAGTTACAGAAACCCCTTTCAAACAAGCAATAACATGTGCTCCTGCTGCTGAGGGGATATTAATATGACACAGTAAGAGATGCAGCAGCCTTCATGATATCCTGCTACAGCCACAGGGAGATTGCTGATCTGGCTGGAAGACTCCCCTCTGGATAAGTCTGCAGAGTCTGAGACTCAGTGCTCAGATCAAAGGTGGAGGAGTCCCCCTAATGAGGGGAGGAGACGTTACATCACGCCAAGGAAACGGGCAGAGACCCCGTCTGTCTGCTCATCAAACAGAATGATGCCCGAGCTCCAGCCTCCAGGGGGATGGATGACTCCAACAGGCTCCATTTAGGAACCGTTTTCTCATTCCTGGCTGCCAAGCACTCTCACTGCTGTAAAGGCTCTAGTCTACACTTCCGTTGGGGAGAATTCCACGTGTACATGCCACTGAGAGTCAGTGACCCGGGTAAAAACCTCAGTGATAATCTCTAATAACAGTGTAGGGCTTCACACAGCGAGCGCAGCAGACCACTACTACACCATGCATATCAATGACAATTGTGTCCACCCTACTGACAATGAGGATGATGACGATGATGATCAGGTTGACAGTAAAATGCATCATTATCCCACTCCATTAGCCTTCAGAAAGACCCAGGGATACAGTAAAGCAGTCATAACAGTGGCACACTCTTAAAAACAAAGGTGCAATCTAGAACCTAAAATGGTTCTTCGGCTGTCCCCATGAGAGAACCCTTTGAAGAACCCATTTTACTTCCAGGTAGAACCCTTTTGGTTCCAGGTAGAACCCTTTTGGGTTCCATGTAGGACCCTTTCCACAGAGGGTTCTACGTGGGACAGCCGAGGAACCCTTTTGGAACCCTTTTGTTCTAAGAGAGCAGTAAAGTGTTAAGCCAACATAAAAGTATTCTCCCACAACCTCGGCTCCACATGTCAGGAGAGTCAACCTAGCTGATGTTCTGGTGCTATGATAGGTCTATTCCAGACATACTGAGACCACTGCCCTGTGGCTCCTGGGGAGCTGAGTGAATCACTGGTATGAATTATTGAGGCTAAACAGCATGACTGTAGTGACTACTCTGCTGCTCACTAACTACCAGCATTTAGCAGAGTGGCAGAGTCTCTGGAGCACACTGTGTAAACTAGCCTAGCATACTGTCCCCACTGCTCCATCCCCCTGTAAACCATCAGATTATCATATGTAATATATATTGCGATTACAGCCGATTACAGATTACAGCTAGACCGGCCAGACAGTCTCTTAATCTCATAGCAGAAGACGTTTACGCCTCCCAATTTTTCCAGCGTTACAGGCGATGACACACTCGGCTGGCGACCTCCATCAGACTACTGCTGTGTAACCTTTCATAATCACATTAACAGACCTTAGAGCGATAAGGTTCACTCACAGAGGGGAACTAAGCACAAACAACGGCCTACGAGGAGTCTAAACATGTAATAACACTGAAGTATGATGACCCCCCCATTCCCTACCTACCACCCAGCCCCCCTGTGAGCTCACCTTCCTCCAGCTCGTCCATGGTGGTGATCTTGCGCATTCCGTCGATGGAGAAGATGAAGCGGACCCCCTGGGGAAGGTTGATGTGGTCGGAGAGGGAGCGCGTCAGGTCGGCCAAGAGGGCGTCGAAGGTGCGGAAGCGTTCCACGGCCACGGCGTACACGATGCCCTTGAAGTAGCGGTCTCCGTTGCGGTAGAACCGCACCTTCTTGGCCTTCTTCTCGTTGGTGAGGGCCTGCAGGGTGCGCGTGCGGTAGAAGCTGCAGTGGGCGCTGTGGGTGGGGCTGGGCAGCCCGTTCATGCGCCCGCCCCGTGGGTTACGGGGCTTGTCTCGCTCGTCGAAATGGCCGAAGTCCAGCTCCATGGCAACAGAGGTCCGGGAGGGTCCGTGGTAGACGGGTGCTGAATGTGGAGAGCTCTGGGGAGTCTAGCATTGAGAGGAATAAAACAACGGAGTTATAACGACGTTATATACAGTACAGAAAAGGTGAATTGGTAAATATATTTCCATGGATGAACTCATAGACTCTCAATGACGGAATACCAAAGTGGTAAATAAATCCCTGAGCATTCCACCATCTAGCCACTGTGAAATTCCCTTGCAGTGGGTATCACTTTCCATCTCTATCCCTCTCATACAATAGTGCACCGTGCACCACGGGCGTGCTGGGGTTCACATGCAGTAAACCCAGCCAGCCCTCCCCCGTCCCTCCAGAGGGTGTCTGGTTTCTGCAGGATGAAGAGAGGCCGGGCCAGCCCAATCAATTACAGCCCTCACTATCGATTAGCCCACCCCCTTACAGACACACACAGAGGTGTGTTAACCTCCCGCCCCTCTGTGCGTATGTGTGTGTGTGTGTGTGTGTGTGTGTGTGTGTGTGTGTGTGTGTGTGTGTGTGTGTGTGTGTGTGTGTGTGTGTGTGTGTGTGTGTGTGTGTGTGTGTGTGTGTGTGTGTGTGTGTGTGTGTGCGCGCGCGCGGGTGGGTGAAGCAACTGGAGAACGTTCTGCCATGACGGAGCTGCAACAGAGACACAAGCCTCATTTGGGAAGTTTCCGAGTTGAACAGGGCATCAATATTTCATGTCCAGTGAACAGAATCACTCTGCAGTAATACATTCCCTACGTAGGCCCTACAACCCTTTAGTGACCCTAAAACTGAGGCCATTCGTTTCTGAACATACATATCATTATGGACTAAATGGACTAAACATTTACATCAGTTGTACACATCTTATGTAGAGCTAGAGCTGCTCCGCCGGTCAGGCTGCCAGTGTCCTGCCCTACATTCAGCACGTTTCCCTTGGGAGATGGGAATGGAAGCGTGGCTAGCAAGAGGTTCTTATTAAGAAGCCCCAGTGGATGGATGATATTTTGGAGAAAAGGTCTCTCATCGGAGTGAGCTGCTGTGCGTGGTCTGATCAGGATGTTTTCACAGGAAACGAGACAACTTTTCCTCGGGCTCCAGGAAACGTGCATAAGTGTGATTCCGGTTTCCGTACGTTGCCTTACTACGGCCATCAAAGGAAATCAAATGTGATTGGTCACATACACCTATTTAGCAGATGTTATTGCGGGTGTAGAGCTAAGTGCTTGTGTTCCTAGCTCCAACAGTGACGTAGTATCTAAAAATGATTCACAACAATACAGCCACGGTGTCATGCTAATGTTTGCGACGTGCTTTTTTGGGATTTTGCAAGTGTCGCAATCTTACAAGAAAAGTGTTTCAACTCATGGGTCTTTTTAAAGACAGATATGGCAGAAATAAGCCCGGGATCGTCCCAGTCTGAGATATGAGCAGGCGGACTGGGAAGGATAGGTATCTACTGTAGCATCCTCATCATCCACCTCCGCACCGTCAGCTAAGGGCTCATGGACAAGAGAGGCTCGAGCTGAGCTGAACGTTTGGAGCGTTAGTCACTGATGTAAAGTAGATGGTATCCCGGTCTTCTCTGTGGTGCCGAGCACCATGTGCGAGGGTGTATTCACACTGTTCAACGGTTACTCATCCTCTACACTACAGGGTAAAGGTACAGGCGTCACTCACCCACAAGTTGCGTGATCCAATGTGCAACAGAAGCCTGTCTAAAAATAACTGCAAGAGAAAACAGTACTGAGGTTGGGGGTAAAAAAAAAAATGATTCAATTTCATTTCTCAGAGGTTTTTATTTTGGTTATGGGTAGATAGGATAACTAGTGTAAAGGCATGAGCAGGTCTCTTTCAGGGTCTCGCCTCTCTGTACAGTCTGCAGTGCATATAAAGCATTCGGTTAGACGCTGCGAGGGGTAGAGGGCACAGCACGCCGTGCCAGAACTCTTCACTAACATCTGCTCTTTTTAAACGCAAACAGACCTTTTTATCCCCTCGGCAAAAAGACAGAAGAAAAGAAAGCATGGTGGGCGGAGCTAGCTGGCTGGCTGGCTGGCTGGCTGGCTGGCTGGCTGACTGGCTGGCTGGCCAGAGAAGTGTCTGCTGCTACCCAGTTCGGACTGGAACTTTGCAATAGGCAGTTTGAATAATGAGGAGATCAGCCACTGAATGGGCAGAGAGCACTCATTACTGTGCCACTCTGAATGGGCAGAGAGCACCCATTACTCTGCCACTCTGAATGGGCAGAGAGCACCCATTACTGTGCCACTCTGAATGGGCAGAGAGCACCCATTACTGTGCCACTTTGAATGGGCAGAGACCACCCATTACTGTGCCACTCTGAATGGGCAGAGAGCACCCATTACTGTGCCACTCTGAATGGGCAGAGAGCACCCATTACTCTGCCACTCTGAATGGGCACCTAGCAGCCACCCTCTCTGCCATGTTCACATCTCACCCCAGTCATGAGTCTCTCCGCCGTGGGAGGAAAGAAGGCATCGGGAAGGTCATCGGTGCCACGCCCTACCCTGGAGCATGCTGGGAGTCCTGCCCTGCCCTGGTCAGACTGGCAGTCTGTCTGTTCGCTCCGACAAACCTTTCCATGGCGGGCATTCAGGAGTAGAACGAGCGTTTGAGTGAAACTAGCCGACTGCAGAGCAGACAAAGAAACACGTCAGAGTCGTTCTACTCCAGCGGGGCAGGTTGCGTCGAAACAGCGACACACAAAACCCCCTTTCTAATGAATCTCATTAGCCATCTCTGTGTGATCTAATCAAAATGAATAGAATTCCTTTGTACGAGATGGAAAATGTGTGGTTATGATGACCGCACAGTAGAGCTTTATGCTAGCTGCTGCATGACAGAACAAAGACTCACTGCAATACTCTAGCGGCATACACGTGGTCCAGCACACACACAGACACAAACGCAGACAAAAAATACAAACACAGACACACACAGACACAAATGCAGACACAGACAAAAAATACAAACACAGATACACACACAGACACAAACGCAGACACAAATGCAGACACAGACAGAAAATACAAACGCAGATACACACACAGACACAAACGCAGACACAGACACAGCAGCCAAACTGTACTGTACATGACCTGTGAATGAGGTTAGCTGCAGTGGGATGAACCTCATCCACACCTGCCTAGAATGTGCTGATACCCAAGTCTGGGCTGTCTGGCTGTATTTGTATCAGGCTTACATCTTCTCTGTAAAGACACGCCGCAGATAACAGGAAGTAGTGGCTTTGTTTTTAACAATGCAAGATACCAGGTATGAGATGGTTTTCTATTTCAACGTCTTCTATCAAAGTACAGTAACTATCAGGTAAAACAGCATCCCCACTCGAGGGACAATATGGGTGTCCTGGGATACACTGTGTCACCCAATAGGCTATTGTGCTCTGTCTAGCTCCAGGCCTTGTCCTACACAACGCCATGATGCAATTTCCTACATCGTTCAACCATCATCAATAGCCCCTCACACTCAGTTGCCCAAAATGGCCTCTTCTAAACAATGCTGATCAATAACCACTCGTCAATAATCCTATCCGCTTTCAGGCCTCTTGTTCACAAACAAAGCATTTGTCAATATCGCCCCCCCAGTCTGTGTCCCAGGATACGGGCCAGTAGGGTGTTGTGTTAAAGTGGGCAGGAGGTGTGGCGGCTACAGGAGGCAGGAGCAGGTGATGTGTGATAAACAGCAGTCATCTTTGACAGCCTGACCTCCTCCCTACAGCCCACTGAGCCCCGTCCTCTGGAGCCCCCACAGAGACCACATCCCCTTCCTGGAGTGGACACAACAGAACAGATGCCAGAGGGAACAAGAAACATAACAGCACCCTCTCCACCCCCCCAACCCCCACCCCCTCCCATCTACTAACACCACATCCCCCTGCCTGATGACATCCCAGGAGAAGCCCTTTTCATGTGACCTTAACTCATCCCATCTAAAAAAATATATATTGTTCCTGTTGTGAGGCCCCTGGGGCACTTCTATATCCTGTCGAGAATGAGATTTGTCTGCTAAATTCTTAATGCAGTATTAGTATAAGAACGAGGCTGGAGGTGCTGCTCTCTGGAGAAATGTAGCAGAAGCAGGCCTGTGTTTAAGAATAGGATTAGAGGAGCAGAATCACAACTGATTCACTGGTGACTAAGTGACACCCGTCCAGAGCTGCTGCTGCGGCCTGCTTCACTCAGGTGAACTCCACAAACAGATTCTTCAGACTATTGTTTGGGAACACTGATTGATATGTAGACGATCGACGATTCAGTAATTGATTGATACAGACTGAGGCTGGGATGAAACGCGTAACGACGTCCCAGTCTAACGTAGCACCTCAGTGCACCATGTGGTGGAATCAACTTTTAAATAGCACACACACACCCTGTGTCCTAGTTATATTTAGCTGGACAATTATTGGATTTCTCGGGGTTAGATCTGGGGTTGTCGGTTTGATTATTGGTGGGACTGAAATCCCCCATCTAAAAAGAAACCAGCCACCTGACAGTAGCAAAGTAGCAGCCCCTATTCCCCATGCCCCGACCCGACCCAGTTTCCGGTATGTACACAAGCACAGACCCACACCTGGGGAGGGAGATGAGGTTAGTGTATATCTGACCACTGATCAACCCAGGAGTTGTCACACGCTGTTATGTCAACATATTCAGTCCACCTTGGTCATTATTGTGTAGACTAGAAGCTGCTCCCTGTGACTTCTAAAGCGCTGATCTGTGCCAGAGGGATGGACGGGATGGACGGACAGACAGACAGACAGAGTCCAGGCCTGGGCCAAGAATTGAAGCAGATTTACCAATTAAAGCCTGGCCACTTCCTGCCAAATCCACACCTAGTGGCTGTGACCAGTGACCACACCTCGATGGGCTCAGACAAAGACAAAGACATAGACATGCAGGCAGCCTAACCCCTCAACATCTCCACACCTCTATCACCCAACTCTCTCCACATACAATGCCCACACATGGCTCAGCTGCTGGGTAATGGCAACCCCATTTAGACTCCGTGGTTTAACAGGGATATGTTAACCCGTTTCTGCGTAAACAGTGATTGTGTGAGACTGGCAACGCCCCAATGGCAAAGGCCATGAAACTCACTGCTTTTAATGATGAAATACTGATTGTGATTTATATGTCCTCCTCCCCTAATCCCTCAATAGCCCCGAAACACATATGTGCCCTTCATTGAGATAAACAGAGAACCACATTGTCCCCACCCAGGGATGTGGCTGGGACCACCCCTCCCCCGCCCACCCTCGACCTGCAGAGCCCGGAGTCTGACTGGGGTTTTATGACAGCCAGGCCTTGGGATGCATGGGACGGGGATTGGGGTGGGACCGAGGGAGGGAACAGAGTGGGATGGGTTATGGACAGTGGTACTCCTCCTGACAGACAAGTGCTTGGCTCCCAGTCCAGCTGCTCCTATAATGGACCGAGAGGTAATTCACTGACCCTCTCCTCATGACGTCACTGGAGACAGCCCATTGTCTCACAGAGACACCCCCATCACTTTCACTACTACTACTACTGTAGTACTACTCTATCACTACTACTACTGATGTAGTACTACTCTATCACTACTACTACTACTGTAATACTACTCTATCACTACTACTACTGCTGTATAACTACTCTATCACTACTACTACCGCAGTACTACTCTATCACTACTACTACTACAATAGTACTACTCTATCACTACTACTACTTTAGTACTACTCTATCACTACTACTAGTGATGTAGTACTACTCTATCACTACTACTACAACTGTAGTACTACTCTATCACTACTACTAGTGATGTAGTACTACTCTATCACTACTACTACAACTGTAGTACTACTCTATCACTACTACTACCGTAATACTACTCTATCACTACTACTACTGCTGTAAAACTACTCTATCACTACTACTACTGCCGTAGTACTACTCTATCACTACTACTACTGCTGTATAACTACTCTATCACTACGACTACCGCAGTACTACTCTATCACTACTACTACTGCTGTAGTACTACTCTATCACTACTACTACTACTATAGTACTACTCTATCACTACAACTACTGTAGTACTACTCTATCACTACTACTACTGCTGTTGTACTACTCTATCACTACTACTACTGCTGTAGTACTAATATATCACTACTACTACTGCTGTAGTAATACTATATCACTACTACTACTACTACTTTAGTACTACTCTATCACTACTACTACTACTGTAGTACTACTCTATCACTACTACTGATGTAGTACTACTCTATCACTACTACCACTGATGCAGTACTACTCTATCACTACTACTACTGATGTAGTACTACTTTACCACCACTACTACTACTACTGTAGTACTGCTCTATCACTACTACTACAGTAGAACTACTCTATCACTACGACTACTACTGTAGTACTACTCTATCAC
Organism: Salvelinus namaycush; assembly: GCF_016432855.1. Taxonomy (NCBI): domain Eukaryota; kingdom Metazoa; phylum Chordata; class Actinopteri; order Salmoniformes; family Salmonidae; genus Salvelinus; species Salvelinus namaycush. The sequence continues at coordinate 42,773,145 of NC_052318.1, read as the reverse complement.
TACTACTACTGATGTAGTACTACTATATCACTACTACTACTACTGTAGTACTACTACTCTATCAACTCTTCTACAACTGTAGTACTACTCTATCACTACTACTACTACTGTAGTACTACTCTATCACTACTACTACTACTGTAGTACTACTCTATCACTACTACTACCGTAATACTACTCTATCACTACTACTACTGCTGTAAAACTACTCTATCACTACTACTACTGCCGTAGTACTACTCTATCACTACTACTACTGCTGTATAACTACTCTATCACTACGACTACCGCAGTACTACTCTATCACTACTACTACTGCTGTAGTACTACTCTATCACTACTACTACTACTATAGTACTACTCTATCACTACAACTACTGTAGTACTACTCTATCACTACTACTACTGCTGTTATACTACTCTATCACTACTACTACAGCTGTAGTACTAATATATCACTACTACTACTGCTGTAGTAATACTATATCACTACTACTACTACTACTTTAGTACTACTCTATCACTACTACTACTACTGTAGTACTACTCTATCACTACTACTGATGTAGTACTACTCTATCACTACCACTACTACTGTAGTAATACTATATCACTACCACTACTCCTGTAGTAATACTATATCACTAACACTACTGATGTAGTACTACTCTATCACTACTACCACTGATGCAGTACTACTCTATCACTACTACTACTGATGTAGTACTACTCTACCACCACTACTACTACTACTGTAGTACTGCTCTATCACTACTACTACAGTAGAACTACTCTATCACTACTACTACTACTGTAGTACTACTCTATCACTACTACTACTGATGTAGTACTACTATATCACTACTACTACTACTGTAGTACTACTACTCTATCAACTCTTCTACTACTGTAGTACTACTCTATCACTACTACTACTACTAATGTAGTACTACTCTATCACTACTACTACTGCTGTAGTACTACTCTATCACAACTACTACTGCTGTAGTACTACTATATCACTACTACTACTGCTGTAAAAATACTATATCACTACTACTACTACTGTATTACTACTCTATCACTACTACTACTACTACTGTAGTACTACTATATCACTACTACTGCCGTAGTAATACTATATCACTACTACTACTGCTGTAGTACTACTATATCACTACTACTACTACTGTAGTACTACTCTATCACAACTACTACTGTAGTAATACCATATCACTACTACTACTGCTGTAGTAATACTGTATCACAACTACTACTGCTCTAGTACTACTATATCACTACTACTACTACTACTGTAGTAATACTATATCACTACTACTTCTGCTGCAGTACTACTATATCACTACTACTACTGCTGTAGTACTACTGTATCACTACTACTACTGCTGTAGTACTACTATATCACTACTACTACTGCTGTAGTACTACTCTATCACTACTACTACTGCTGTAGTACTACTATATCACTACTACTACTGCTGTAATACTACTATATCACTACTACTACTACTGTATTACTACTCTATCACTACTACTACTGATATAATACTACTACTCTATCACTACTTCTACTACTGTAGTACTACTCTATCACTACTACTACCGTAGTAATACTATATCACTACTACTACTGCTGTAGTACTACTATATCACTACTACTATTACTGTAGTATTACTATATCACTACTACTACTGTAGTAATACTATATCACTACTACTTCTGCTGCAGTACTACTCTATCACAATTACTACTGCTCTAGTATTACTATATCACTTCTACTACTGCTGCTACTGTAGTGCTACACTACTACACTACTATTAGTAATACTGCATTCAAACACGAGCACACTAATATAATGTATCAATACTAGTGTTATTACTAGACGAATGACTCACCCCAGTGCATTCCCACCAGAGCAGAAATTACAGGAGTGGCCCCTAACTATTGAAATATTTAAATTGCCATCCCCATAAGGTCCAGACCCCTACTCATAGGGCCACCCCAACAGTTAATGTCATTCAAACCCTAAATATAAAAAATAAATTAATGTGTCAAATAATACATGCTCACCAGGCTTACCTAACACAGGGCAGTGTGCACAATGAAGCAGATAGACAGCAAGGCTGTTATATTGTGTGATAGTGACATGTCTAACTGCACCACAGAGATGTGAGCCTGGGTCTGTGTCACCACCATTCCCACCACTACAGCCGCCCATAGAAAAAAATCCTGATCATTCTACCTGCCCGCCAGCGTCCTGTATCCTCATCACAGCTGATCTGTGTAACACTAAGCCAGTCTTAGCTGGTTTTAAGTCATATTCAAAAAAAGAAAAAAGTTTCTCTGTACTCCTTCTCTCATTAGTGTAACAAGAAAACCCTTCAGTTGTGCACATGATCTTAGAACAGTGCAGTGGTCGCAGTACCCTGCATACAGATGAGCTGTGTTAGTTGTGTACTAACGGGTACGCGCACACCTACAACCACCTGCTCAGCTAACTGCCTAAATAGCTTACAATTCGAACAATCCTCAGAAGTGTTCAATACTCAAAACAACAAATCAACACACCGTCAGAAACAGAAGTAAAATACCGAAATAATATTTTTGCTGCCATTTAACTATGTTTAACCCAAATATATAGTATCCCACTAACGGTACTCACCCGCGCTGGAGTGTATGGAGCGAAGTGGGTGGGTGTGGATGCTGCAGGAAAGCGGCACGAGCTCTTTTTGCCTTTGTCTGCCTCGCTCTAGTTCATGAGCTGTGCATACCTGACCGGCTGCACTGCTGGGTCCTAAAGCCGACCGCCGCTGAAACCGCCCTAGCATGGCAATGGCACAGACCGGTATGTTAGGGTATTTCTCACAAAAGGATGACGTAAACCTTTTCAAAGATGCAAAAGGTTTACTTTCGGACTATTACTGTGTCATGATTAATACTTGTTCTAATTCAGATATCCATGTAGGCTATAATGCTGCCTAATGAAATCATAAATACTAATCTGAAGAAAGAAAAACTGCTGAGTTCATTTGATCCCTGTGTTTTGAGAAAATCATGCCTCCATTTCATTCCTCTATTTTACCACTTCTATTGTAAGGTAATGTAGTGCTGATAATACCTTACAACAGATTGAACGGGGTGGGTGTTGCGCCTCTCTTCACACCATACATGTTACAGCATATTTCCAGAGGCAGAAACAGCAGGATAATAAATTGATACATTTGCAGTTGTGTGTGTGTGTGTGTGTGTGTGTGTGTGTGTGTGTGTGTGTGTGTGTGTGTGTGTGTGTGTGTGTGTGTGTGTGTGTGTGTGTGTGTGTGTGTGTGTGTGTGTGTGTGTGTGTGTGTGTGTGTGTGTGTGTGTGTGTGTGTTTGCGTGAGCTGGCTTCAGAAGGTAAAAGCCCATTATGTACACCACTGCCAGAGATAGAGGAGAGAGGATAGCTCTAAGAGCTGATGTCCTTCCAGATAAGAGGCTATGACATGACAAAGCAGGACTGCAGTCACCCACCCTCTGTATATGGGTTGCATCTGCCGTGTGTATCAGGTGGACGTGGAGGTGTCTATGAGCACCTGTGTTTGCGGCTGTGTGTTTGTATTAACTTGTCATACAATCCTGTCTTGTGCGTAGTGAACTGAGACAAAGTCATCAGAGTGCATCTCTTTGAGACTAATCAGTAATGACGTTGTGATTCTGGGCCTCTATGGGGAGTATGGATAAAAGCCTAAACACCTCAATACATCTGTCCAATCTTCTTTCCTTCTGTGGAGTTTGGTTTTTTAGAAAAAAAACAGGCCCTTTAAATCAAATCTGTGTCTTGGCCCAGGCAACAACACACACTCCATCACCCTGTGCTGACAGGGTATCAAATAAACACCAACACCTCTTTATAAGGCTCCTGTCACCATCAATAACAATACAGCTCTCCATCAGATAAATGATCCATTGGACTCTGTCCAAGTGAGTCTCTATAGAATTTGATCTAGCGGATGTCATACTGAATTTACAGGCTGTACATGGCTATGTAAGATGTATCATAAAATAAGAGTATGGTGTAATGTAGTATTGATGTTAGTGGCATCCTCTGACATGGCAGTGCAGGCATAAAGTGTAGACAAAGTGCAACCCGGTCTCGGAGTGTTTCGTATCATTCTGTACGTAAATCTGAGACAAGCCATTTAGTTTGATACGTTACGTTTTGTATGGTATGTATTTCATTAGTAGATGTCTATTTCCCATTTTGTATGATAGGTTACGAATTATAATTCGTATTATATATTACAATTTGGGAAACGTATAAATAGGGTTAAGTTTAGACGTTAAGTTCAAGGGTTAAATTTAGGGTTTGGGCTAGAGGAAGGGTTAGCTTAAAGGGTTAAGGTTATGGTTAGGTCAAGGGTTAGCTAAAAGGGTTAGGGTTAGGGAAAGCGTTAGCTAAAAGGGTTAAGGTTAGAGTGAGGGGAAGCGTTAGCTAACATGCTAAGTAGTTGCAAAGTAGCAAGTAGCTGAAAAGTTGCTAAAATGCTAAAGTTTTCAGTGATGAGTTTCAAACTTGCAACCTAAATCTTTAGAACGCTAGTCCAGTGCACTTGATCCCTGCTTCTCCTATGACCCATCAACAGGCCAAAGTGTGTCAGGGAAGAAAAAATTGTGTCAGAGTACAATGACAAAAAAAGAACACAAAAACACCTACCCAGCCAGGTATAAAAACTAAAACAGTGGGTGGTGACTTCGGGGACCATGTGTCCCGCTGGAGCAAAGTGAATGTTGATTTTCTCCATTTGTGAAACTATTTCAGTCGGATATGAGTTTCCAATATATTTCAAAGAAACTGCCACCAACAACCTTTTTCAGGAAAAATTGCCTGAACAAGGCAGTTAACCCACTGGCTGTCATTGAAAATAACTGACTTGCCTAGTTAAATAAAGGTAAAAAACAATAAGAAATTACCTGTGCCCATTTTCATACCACAGAAACCCCCAAGCTCTGTCTCTGTGACAAGAGAGAGCTATACTACAGTTTAATGTTTCATGCTCTCTGGTACAGTTGGTGCCCAGAACATGGGAAGGGTGGAGGGCTGTTCTTTTGTATATTTTCATTTGTTTCTCTATCCATTGTGTTTCTTTGGTAGATACAGAGAATGGTTTGTTTATATATCCCATGGAGTTCAAAAGCCTGAAAATAGAGCACCTAACTTCTTCTCTACAAATGTTCATCCTATTTAACTCTGTGAAATGACATAATCACAGTTGGTTGTTTTAGAGGGATAATACAAGGATAAGACTGGTCGCCTTAGAAAGCTAACATGATTGGTCCTTTCTAGAGGGGTCACTGTGGTTTTGACTGCCCCCCTCCCCTCAGGCGTAAAATACACTTTCGGACTCAGCTGTTACTGCATTCTGGAGCCTCTCCTGTGCATGTCACACATAACTCTAATTCAGTCTGACCGCTGCCTCCTCAGCACCTCCCTCAGCTGTCTGAGAGGGGCTGCCTCCTGCCTGCAGACCGCCGGGCCACAGACAGGAGGGGCAGCGGGTACATTTGGTTGGGGGGGGCGGTCACAGGAAGAGGGGCAGATTTGGACATTAGCCACTCAATGGGGTGCTGTGTCACATAATGCTTCGGGCAAACTGAACACGTGCTGTGCCTGGTTCAAAAGCTGTTGTGGATTAGTCTTCTTTGGGCTTCACTTCAAAATCATTTTGACTAAGTTTACCAACGCAGAGGACCTAAATCAGACTACGCTGTATGTGTTTTCCTTTTGACTCCTAGCTTTTTGTACACATACTATTTCAACATGAGTCAATTATCAATTTGTTCAAATGATGAACAAATTCTTTACAGTGAACTAAATGTTATTTTGTCAGGAGGAATAGTAAACACTTTGATAAACACCAAGTAGAAGGGAGCATCTCTGCAGATGGAGGTACTGCTCCTGTGACAGGGTTGAGTGGGATATGACTGAGAAACTCACAGCTGGTGTTTTTGGGAAACATTATAAAAAGGAGGAGGGCCTGCAATGGGGAGGGGCATGGTATCTTCGTGAGGGGGGCTGCTATGACGACGAATGAACGAGGATGTAAACAGACGATGGGTCATGGAGGCAGATGTCCAACAGGCTGGCAGAAAGAGGCACTGCCCAGGCTGGTAAAGCTATAGGAGACAGGTGGACGAGGGGGTCCTGGCTGCTTAGACCACATAGTGAATGTGAGACCCAGTAGGGTATTCTTTACATCGGGATCCACATATGCCCGCAGAAACTCACCCACTATTCTTCTGTAAGACCGGGGAAATGGTCGATACTAGACTATTCACAACACAACTGATTGCCTCAAACGCATTAAGATGGGAAGAAATTCCACAAATTAACTTTTAACAAGGCACATCTTTAAATTGAAATGCATTCCAGGTGACTACCTCATGAAGCTGGTTGAGAAAATGCCAAGAGTGTACAAAGTGTCATCCAGGCAAAGGATGGCTACTTTGAAGAATCTAAAATACAAAACATATTTTGATTTGTTTAACACTTGTTTTCTTATTACATGATTCCGTATGTGTTACTCCATAGTTTTGATGTCTTCACTATAATTCTACAATGTAGAAAATAATGAGTACGTGTGTCCAAACTTTTGGCTGGTACTGTATGTAATAATATGCATCATTAACTTTTTGTATGATTAGATTCTTTGTGACATAGCAGCTGGTGTTTTTTTAGAAACACACACCACCAGGGTAATAAAATGAAATTTAGCACAAACTGAATTATGGAATCCATTTCCAGGATATGATCCTTATTTGATCACGGCTGAAAGCAAAATAAACGTGTTCATGTGTATGGTGTCATTGACAGCATCGTGGACGATGAGACACAAAGTCGGAAGTTTACATACGCCTTAGCCAAATACATTTAAACTCAGTTTTTCACAATTCCTGACATTTAATCATAGTAAAAATTATTTGTCTTAGGTCAGCTTAATGGGGTGCGTGCTGGTGGCAGGGAAGTCAGGCGCAGGAGAAGGAACTAAACTGAGTATTTTAATAAATGCTCACAAACTCTGAAAACCAACATATACAAAATAAAGAAAGTGGGTACAAAACCCGCCGCACACCATAACATACAAAGCACCAATACATACAACGAACAATCACCGACAAGGACATGAGGGGAAACAGAGGGGTAAATACACAACATGAAATTGATGGGATTGGAACCAGGTGTGATGGAAGACAAGACAAAACCATTGGAAAATGAAAAATGGATCAGTGATGGCTAGAAGATCGGTGACGTCGACCGCCGAACACCGCTCGAACAAGGAGAGGGACCGACTTCGGCGGAAGTCATGACAGTCAGTTAGGATCACCACTTTATTTTAAGAATGTGAAATGTCAGAATAATAGTAGAGAGATATATTTATTTCAGCTTTTATTTCTTTCATCACATTCTCAGTGGGTCAGAAGTTTACATACACTCAATTAGTATTTGGTAGCATTGCCTTTAAATTGTTTAACTAAATTGTCAAACATTTTGGGAAGTCTTCCAAAAGCTTCCCACAATAAGTTGGGTGAATAATGGCCCATTCCTCCTGACAGAGCTGGAGTAACTGAGTCAGGTTTGTAGGCCTCCTTGCTCGCACACGCTTTTTCAGTTCTGCCCACAAATTTTCTATAGGATTGAGGTCAGGGCTTTGTGATGGCCACTCCAATACCTTGACTTTGTTGACCTTAAGCCATTTTGTCACAACTTTGGACGTGTGGTTGGGGTCATTATCCATTTCGAAGACCCATTTGCAACAAAGCTTTAACTTCCTGACTGATGTCTTGAGATGTTCAATATATCCACATAATTTTCCTTCCTCGTGAAGCCATCTATTTTGTGAAGTGCACCAGTCCCTCCTGCAGCAAAGCACCCCCACAACATGATACTGCCACCCCGTGCTTCACGGTTGGGATGGTGTTCTTCGGCTTGCAAGCCTCCCCCTTTTTCCTCCAAACATTATGGCCAAACAGTTCTATTTTTGTTTCATCAGACCAGAGGACATTTCTCCAAAAAGTACGCTCTTCGTCCCCATGTGCAGTGGCAAACCGTCGTCTGGCTTTTTTATGGCGTTTTTGGAGCAGTGGCTTCTTCCTTGCTGAACAGCCTTTCAGGTTATGTCATTATAGGACTTGTTTTACTGTGGATATAGATGCTTTTGTACCTGTTTCCTCCAGCATCTTCACAAGGTCCTTTGCTGCTGTTCTGGGATTGATTTGCACTTTTCGCACCAAAGTACGTTCCTTTCTAGGAGACAGAATGCTTTCCTTGCGAGCGGTATGATGGCTCCGTGGTCCCATGGTGTTTATACTTGCGTACTATTGTTTGTACAGATGAAAGTGGTACCTTCAGGCATTTGGAAATTGCTCCCAAGGATGAACCAGACTTGTGGAGGTCTACAATATCTTTTCTGAGGTCTTGGCTGATTTCTTTTGATTTTCCCATGATGTCAAGCAAAGAGGCATTGAGTTTGAAGGTAGGCCTTGAAATACATCCACAGGTACACCTCCAATTGACTCAAATGATGAAGCTTCTAAAGCCATGACATCATTTTCTGGAATTTTCCAAGCTGTTTAAAGGCACAGTCAACTTAGTGTATGTAAACTTCTGACCCAATGGAATTGTGATACAGTGAATTGTAAGTGAAATAATCTGTCTGTAAACAATTGTTGGAAAAATGACTTGTGTCATGGTCAAAGTAGATGTCCTAACCGACTTGCCAAAACTATAGTTTGTTAACAAGAAATTTGTGGAGTGGTTGATAAACGAGTTTTAATGACTCCAACCTAAGTGTTTATAAACTTCTGACTTCAACTGTAGACCTATTTGGTAAAAGACAAAGTCCATATTATGGCAAGAACAGCAAAGAGAAATGATGGTCCATCATTACTTTAAGACAGGAAGGTCACTTGATACGGAAAATTTCAAGAACTTTGAAAGTTTCTTCAAGTGCAGTCGCAAAAACCATTAAGCGCTAGGATGAAACTGGCTCTCATAAGGACCGCCACAGGAAAGGAAGACCCAGAGTTACCTCTGCTGCATAAGATAAGTTCATTAGAGTTACCAGCCTCAGAAATTGCAGCCCAAATAAATGCTTCACAGAGTTTCCATTAACAGACACATCTCAACATCAACTGTTCAGAGGAGACTGTGGGAATCAAGCCTTCATGGTCGAATTGTTGCAAAGAAACCACTACTAAAGGACACCAATAAGAAGAAGAAACTTGCTTGGGCCAAGAAACACGAGCAATGGACATTAGACCGGTGGAAATCTGTCCTTCAGTCTGATGAGTCCAAATTTGAGATTTTTGGTTCCAACCGGCGTGTCATTGTGAGACGCAGAGTAGATGAATGGATGATCTCTGCATGTGTGGTTCCCACCGTGAAGCATGGAGGAGGAGGTGTGAAGGTGTGGGGGTGCTTTGCTGGTGACACTGTCTGTGATTTATTTAGAATTCAAGGCACACTTAATCAGCATGGCTACCACAGCATTCTGCGGCGATACACCATCCCATCTGGTTGGCGCATAGTGGAACCATCATTTGTTTTTCAACATGACAATGACCCAACACACCTCCAGGCGGTGTAAGGGCTATTTCACCAAGAAGGAGAGTGATAGAATGCTGCATCAGACCTGGCATCCACAATCACCCAACCTCAACCCAATTGAGGTTTTTTGGGATGAGTTGGTCCGCAGAGGGAAGGAAAAGCAGCCAACAAGTGCTCAGCATATGTGGGAACTCCTTCAAGACTGTTGGAAAAGCATTCCAGGTGAAGCTGGTTGAGAGAATGCCAAGAGTGTGCAAAGCTGTCATCAAGGCAAAGGGTGGCTACTTTGAAGAGTATAAAATATAAAACATATTTTGATTTTTTTAAGCACTTATTTGTTTGCTACATGATTCCATATGTGTTATTCCATAGTTTTGATGTCTTCACTATTATTCTACAATGTAGAAAATAGCAAAAATAAATCAAACCCCTTGATTGAGTAGGGGTGTCCAAACTTTTGACTGGTACTGTATATACAGAACATATTTCTTTTCATAAATGCTAAGTGATGTAAATTTCAGCTGTGTTGTATTTAAATGTTGGTTAGACAGCTGCGTTTTGAGATTAGACATGGTCTCTGATCACTTCTCTTTCACAGAGGGTTTGGAATGAGTGCCTGCATGTGTATCAGGCTGATATGATCATGGTCTCCAGGCTGAAACAGTGTAAAGTCTGACAGTCAGTCAGTCAGTCCGTCAACCATGGACATTTTAATAGAATTACCCATCATGCACCACAGCTTTCAGTCCGAATACGCTGTTAATGAATCTCATCATGATCAAAGTCATCAGCAAGATCGCTTTGATGTGACTTTATTGGATGTCGATTAAGGCAGCCCCCCCGCACCTCTCTGATTCAGAGGGGTTGGGTTAAATGCGGAAGACACATTTCAGTTGAATCCATTCAGTTGTACAACTGACTAGGTTTCCTCTTTTCCTTTTCTCTTCATTGATTGTATTTCAGCATCTCATTCATACTTTATGTTAAAGACATGCTCCGGAACTTTGGCGACTACTAAGTGTTTTTTAATTCTCCCGCTTTGGGCTGGATGTGTCAATGTTCATACATGCATGATCTCTGAGCAGAGTTACTGTCTTACCTCACTTAGCCACAAAACCCCTAGTTTGAAAGCGGCTGTTTCTCTGGAAGCTGTTGCATGCGCCATTTTCCCTCCATTTTCCCTCGCGTGGGCGAGAGAGCAATGACTTGGTGCACATATTTGCACGTATGTGACACAGTACGCAATTTACGGGGACCACTTTTGGCTCGCGAGAGCTACTTTCACAACTGCTGGCTAAAAAGTATACAAATGTACCAGAGAATCTATTTAAATTCCTTGTGGATCGAGTGGATGAGCTAATGTGACTCTGGGAAACTGATTAGTGCTTTTTATCGCAGCAGCAGTCTGAACGGATCCATCAGTCTGTCTCTTCCTGTTCTGCCCAGCTCAGTCAGCACTCTGCTGGAGCACTCAGTGACATCATCAGTAAGAGGCTGACCAGCAGGACACATGACATGGAATTATCACACCAACCCGACCTGCAGCCCTGAATCAAACAGACAAGCAAGTAAGTCAAAAGGGTTAGAAGGTCCAGGGGGGTTGAAGTTTGTTGCCACAGAGAAAGGAAGACTGGGTGGAAAATTTGGTAGTGATGACAGTGTCATTAGGATGACGTGTGTCTAATGTGTCTAATGTGACTCTGTTTATGCTCTGGAGAGCCATAATCGGGTTTACAGTACATCCAGAGGCCCAGGGTTAGGTTATGAGCTCAGTCACACACACTGCCAGGACATCATGGTGAACACTAGAGGACTAGAGGATAATGTCATGTCTGTGTGTGGAAGTATCTCTCCCTAAAAGATACTTATCATCACATCATCATCACATCTGGTGAATCACAGTGTGTGTGTGTGATATCACAGCTTCGTAAGGTGATAGACAGTCAGTGCCTGTGCAGTCAGTGTGGCGGAGTGCTTTGTCTCTCCCAACGCCAGTTGAGACTGAGGCAGACATACAGCCAGACTAGAGCCTGGTATGACCCCTCTAACTGAATGCAAGAGAGAAAGAGTTAGAGTGGGGTCATGGCAGGTTCAGTCTGCCTCCCGCTACGAAAGACTGCTGCCCTCCTTCTCCCTGTGCCTTTGCATGTCTCCCCCTCCATCTCCTGGTTATTGTATCAAACATCCCTTCAATGGGCAACTTGAAAAAACAAGCACTCCAGAAATGCTATATAAAGCAAGCCCTCCTTTCATTAATTTAGTTTCATGTATGTTTAAATGTTTGTTCTCACTCAGTTGTGCTGAAGACTCTCAGAACCTCACCTGTGTGCTCCACTTCTCTTTATCTGGCTGAAGACAAGACTGAGCTCCTGGATGTAAATGCTCTTTAGTGTGGTTCTATTGCAACTCGCCATTGCTATGGTAGACCGAGCCGTTCTGCTGTTCCTAAACTGGGGTCTTTTTTATGCTTGTTACACTGTATGAAAACAAAGATGGCGTGTCTAACAGTGAAAGCGGAGAGTGTTATAGAGACTGTGCAGGCATGCGGGCTCGGAACATTGTCGTCATATTTATCGTATGGCATGGATTAAATTAAATTGGAGGTTAGTGGATGGGTGGGTATGGAGGAAGGGGTGGCATGGGAGTGGCGATCTAAAGAAAAAGACATGACCTGGATTTCCTTTATCCGCTCTCCCATCACTATGGTTACCACAGCCAGTTACCTTTTGTGCAGAGTAACAAGTAGCCTTGTCTCCTTAGCCAATGTTCTAATGAGGTGGTTTGGAGAGGGATGACAGCACACACTGCATGCTCACAGTGGAGGGGAGGGCCATCAAAAGGGAATGGGCTTTAGGGTGTGGGACAGCCTCAGACTGAAACCCCCTGCTGGCAGTTTGGCAGTACCACACAGACAGACAGCGGTGGCATTAGTTAGTTTGTAGCACTTATTTTATGCAGTGACTCACTGAAAGCTCCTAATTTAAACACTGTTTAGAAGAACGGTTTAGGGAGGGGGGGCTTTAGATTTTTTATTTTTTATAATATAGGTAAATAAAGAGAATAAAAGCAAAGCTCCCACATACATAAATTAGGTGAAGAAAGTCTTTGTTTTGCAGCTGCATTTCCCGCACTTAGTATTTGATCTCAGCCCAACACTGGATGTGATTATACAGCCCTCAGGTCAACCATGCTACTTTGATGTCCAATGTGAACACTTTCCTAATATCCTCCAAAAAACTGAAAGGGAATATCAAAGCATATCTTGTTTTGTGTGCCAGACAAAAGGACAGCGAGAGTTCAATCCCTCGTTGACCACTACACTGCTAGAAATACTAACCAAAAGAAACCTGGATCTAGCCTGGGTACCAGTCTGTTTGTGCTGACATTCCACTCCTTGCCACTCCATGTCATGCCAAACATTTGACATGGAGTACAAGGAGTGGAATGTTAGCACAAAACAGGTCTGTATTTCAGGCTAACCTGGATCATATTAGATCCACAACTATTGGTGCAAAAGAATATACAACTGTGGTATTGTGTGTGCAGAAGGCAGCTGGGGCAAACACAACGGAGTGTCTCTTTGACATGAAAGGCCAGACAAAAGAGTCAAAACAGTACCCAGTTATTATGGTGACACAGGGTTGGCACCCTATTGTTAGACTGTGCCCATGTGCCTCCCTAATCTTAACTTTCCATGGAAACATTTCGGGAAGACGGGGTTACGCTGGGGTCATCAGACGTATTACGCTTTACAATCTGTTAACATCGTATATTCTAAACTTGTTTTAAATCAACCCTAAAGATATGATCTGTGATTTAAACAGTGAATAGCCATTAGATGACCCAGGTGAGGGATTGCACAACCAATGAAACCCTCAGTAACTCAGCAGGCGACAACTGGTTTAGCTGAATGGAAAAAGTGTATTCATACTGAGTGGGGAAAAAAGGAACTGGCGGAGCATAAAGGCTTTGCCACAGAATAATCTATATTGTGTGGACAGTGGATACTCACATTGTCATTTCTCTTTGATGAACAGCTGTGCCCTAAAGGTATCAGAGAAGACAAGAAACTAAACACAAAACACAGGACATCGGACAAAAAAGCATCCCAGGTGAGTTCAAACTGACCTCGGATCAAACAGGTGAGGACTAAGGACTCCACCCAGCCACGCCTTGCCTCTGACCAGACCTACCACACAATTAAATGGTTTCACATGAAGGGGAAGAGCAAAGATTGACAGATATACATTTTAAAGATCCTCAGGGCATGGCTAGTTGTAACTGAGGGTAAAAAGAGAAGGACAGATATTGTGTAGGGAGTGGGGACATATCCCTCTCAACCAGTGATCGCAATCCCAGAAAGACAAAAGGAAGAGACCTTTACCACTATCTGTCTCATCTTGACATCTTTAAAGCAAAGTTATCCATCATACTTGAGGATCAATAGCAGTAGCCCAATAGAACTGCTTCATTCAACCCCAGACAAGATTTCTACTGGTGGGAATTCAGCAGATGATCACAAGGGCCAGACATCAATTGTGATGTCATAAACGTGAGACCAAAGCGCCATCTTGTGGACAATCGAAAAATGCACATTGAGCTCGTCTTTTTTTCATTACAGGTTACTGCCGTAAGGAGAGAAGTCCAAACATGATCCGTTTAATCTGTTATAGATCCACTACCCGATATAATATTAAGTGCAACATCATTATACTATTGCCCTTCCTTTCACGGGGATTGTATTCAGTGATTACATGTTTGGGTCATTGCCATATCTTTGCATCTACTGAACAAACATCGTGTGGCAGAAATTGGGTAGCTGTGGGCTAAGGAGTTGATGTATTGCATAAATTCCTGAGACAATCTATAAATGTCTGCATCTTTGGACCCTTATTGGTAAATCTTTAGCCAAGGTGAGGATATTATATCTAGAGCCCGTCAGAGAATCTGTGCTAGTGCCTTCTGGCGTGTAGGTTCATAACCACACTCCACATCAGCCTCAGGGCAGGAGGAGGACTGAAAACCTACTAGCACAGCTGGCTGGACTAAACTGAACATATGTCTCCAGGGTGTAGGATCCTATCTATCCATCCAACTGAAGAAGAAAAAAACATAAAACTGCTAACAGCTTTAATTACTGCCACTTAATGAGTGAGTGGTGTAGCCTAATGCGCAGGTACAATCTTTGACGACTAAAAAGCATTGCTACACTGACCTAAAGCCCTGGTGCTATTTATATGGGCATGACTTTCACAGCAATAACTGTCAAGGCAAGCTCCCCCTGAGAATACCTGACAGCAGCCGTCGCTTATTTGCTTATTCTGAGGCCACGGGCGACAAATGAGCTCAGGATGGCTAGTCACTCAGGCTCCCTGGGTTTTAATTCTCCTCTATTTTATTAATCTGGAAAAGTTGTGCCATGTCTTAACGGTCATCAGATTTTTCCACTACCTGCTCTGGCACCAGGTGATGACGTCAGGATCTCTCCAGGGCAAGAGAGCAGGGCAAGCAATTATGGGGAGAAAGAAGAGAAAACGCAGCAGCAAATAAAGCCATCGGATTCAATTTGGGTGGCTGGCTGTGAAGATAGACTGTTCCTCCATCACCGCTGAACAAACACAGTGAGTCTCTACGTGGATAATCTGACAGAACAAACACAGTGAGTCTCTACGTGGATAATCTGACAGAACAAACACAGTGAGTCTCTACGTGGATAATCTGACAGAACAAACACAGTGAGTCTCTACGTGGATAATCTGACAGAACAAACACAGTGAGTCTCTACGTGGATAATCTGACAGAACAAACACAGTGAGTCTCTACGTGGATAATCTGACAGAACAAACACAGTGAGTCTCTACGTGGATAATCTGACAGAACAAACACAGTGAGTCTCTACGTGGATAATCTGACAGAACAAACACAGTGAGTCTCTACGTGGATAATCTGACAGTACAAACACAGTGAGACTCTACGTGGATAATCTGACAGAACAAACACAGTGAGTCTCTACGTGGATAATCTGACAGAACAAACACAGTGAGTCTCTACGTGGATAATCTGACAGAACAAACACAGTGAGTCTCTACGTGGATAATCTGACAGAACACAGTGAGTCTCTACGTGGATAATCTGACAGAACAAACACAGTGAGTCTCTACGTGGATAATCAGACAGAGAGGCTACGGTGCAACATGGCTCATGAGCAGCAGCTGTCGTCAGGCAGAAAACACGTGTCACATTGTATCAAATTAAGAAAGACATATACTGCAGATCATTTAATCAAAGTGAACAATGTCACTCACAGGAGAGAATTGAGAGATGTGAAGCAAAAGTAGGAAAGCAATAGGCCTACCAACAAAGTGAAATCAGGTCGGTAAGGGGCAAATGGTGGTCAGAGAAAGAAAAATAGAATGCACACGTGGGTAAAGGAAGCAGAATAATCTGCATGCACAAAGTGAATAGACAGCATAATCCTACACAGATATTGAGTGAGAGACCTACAGTACATTCAAGGCACATACATTGTGTAAAAGAATCTTAGTAAAATCCAGGCTGAATTGTAAGTCAAATGTCATATGAATATGGTATTTTTGTTCTTAATTACATCCTGTTATGGTAACATAGATGAGCCAACACCTCAGACAGACAGATCACTAACAGTGTTCTAGCCTGCCTTGAGTCTGACCCTTAGTGATCATATTGGCAGGTAGTCTAGCTGTTAAGAGTGTTGGGACAGTAACCGAAAGGTCACTGGTTCGTATCCCTGAGCTGACTAGGTGACAAAATATGCTGCTGTGCAGTTGAGCAAGGCACTTAACCCTAATTGCGCCTGTAAGTCACTCTGGATGAGAGCGTCTGCTAAATGACTTCAATGTAAATCAGGCAGGCTGTCATGTCAGGCCCTTCACTGTGGTGGCTCCTGTTATGCAGGAGATGCTACAGGTGGGGGGTGGGGACTATGAGGTGGGATGAGGGCTCTCAACACAAGAGGGCAACCAACCAGGAACTCATTCTCTGCCTCAATTAGCTTTCATGTACTCAAGAGCACTAAGGCTGGGTCCATTATCTTCCCACCACAGCTCAGGCACCAGACTGATCTGCGAGTAGCCTAATACAGGAATATTTGAATGTTAATCTCCTGCCGGAGCTTTAATTTAGCATTTCATTAAAACATGATAAGAGAAAGTGCACTTGAAAAAGCAAAAACGCCTCAGCAAGTTAACCCTGTAGGCTACACAATAAATAACACATAGATGCTCTCCTAACTGATTCACTGTGCTGTGTGAAATAATGGCTCTGTAATAGCAATATATACGTATAAGCAACACTACTTGAGGATCCACCGCCGCAGGTCTTAAATGTTAGATGTGGAGATAGTATATGCCAAAATAGTCAAAGGTAATATCAAGATCGTAAGCATGGCACAATTTTCAGATTATTTTTCAGCACTGCCACTGCTTCAATGATCCAGAATTTGCTGACAATTCTGTTTAGCTGGCACTTGAAAGTAGGTTGCATCCTACTGCTGAGAAAGGTGAGAGGAACTTTACAATATCATCTGTTTATCTAAACAGTACCCCAGCTATAACAAGACAGGTACCCGGAACATAACAGAACGTTTTCATTTGGTTTATGAGATCACAAGATAGACGAATATTTTCCAAACATTGTTCGAACGTTTTTAGTCAAGAATGATGTTGTTCTTTTCAGGAACATGTCGCTGGAGGTCTGAAATTAGCATAAGTGCCAAAGAAAATGCTTAAATGTAAAAGTATTTTACAAGTGTAAACATTTATAGCATATAAATCACAAAACAATTAGACTAATTTGATCAGCACAAAAGTAATGAGAGAAGCAGCACGACGCATCCGAGTGGGCGCCTGCGATGGTCCGAATGATGATGCTACACGGCGGCCAGTTCAACTTGATCTGGAAACATCTCCGTATGACCAGCGTTCTCCATATCCGAGGGCAATGGAGCAATTTTGTGTTTGATTCGGTAAAGCATCACGATCAACATGGCAATCAAAAATAACAGCAAACATACAAAAAGTCCAAGGTACGTCGACAAACTTGGTAGCCTTGGGTCTTGACGTCCTATTTCCGCGACAGTTGTTGTCCAGATGTGCTCGTCGCTGGAGTTTATTAACATTTTGGAAAATCCATCAGGGCTTGGAGTAAGAAAGTTCCTCCAGATTATTTGGCCATTCATCGTGGTGAATATTACAGTGCTGTCATCAAGCTGTAGACTCCGGGTTTCATGTGAACAAATGGTTATGTCCAGTCGCGCAATGCCCAATGTATGTCCCAATTACATTTGAATGTACAATTATCCACATCATTCAAACGGTTTGGTGAGTACAGTCCGTTGGCCAGTCCGAGGTCAGGTTTCGAGGATACACCGTAGTAGTTTATTGGTTTTGAGGTGTGTGTAATAAGGACGCGGGCGCGCGGTTTTCTGTCACGCCTGAGTGCGCTCTTCGCGTTTTCTTTATTTGGACGATCGGTACGTCACTCGATCAGAGCAAATGTATGACACAAATGTTACCAAAAGTCCCCGCCTTATTTGAAGGGATTTAACATTGACTTCTAAAATGTTCTAAAGGTGAAAATAAATACATCTATTTTCTCGTTATTTTGCGCACTGTCGTGACCGCGTTTTTTGTTGCCTCCTCCGGCGACATTTAAACAGTTCATGAACGGATGAGTCTTGTGTCAAGAATTGAAGCAGTGACCTTGCATTCTGTAAAAACAATAGCTCGGTCATATAGACTCGGATTTCTCATACAATACCCTGAACGTTGAAACAATGACTGAAGGCATTGGTTTTAGGAGCATACGGGTTTTAATGTATTAAATTGTTTCCATCCATATGGTTTTCTTCTTCATATGAGATTACAATCATGTTTCATGCGCAGTGTCCTATTTATGCTGCTACTATGTTCTTTATTTTACTCTTATTATTATCTATCCGGATGCCTTCATGTACATACAGTATCTCCCTCAAGTATCGTATACCTCTGCACATTGATCTGGTACTTGTACTCCCCGTATATAGCTCCATTCGTGTGTATTTTATTGTATTCCTCTTGTGTTAGTTACTATTTTATTTGTAATATTATTTAAACTCTGCATTGATGGGAAAGGTTCATAAACAAGCATTTCACTGTAAAGTATAAACCAGTTGTATTTGGCTCATGTGATTAATAAAATAACATTTGATTTGATTTTAATTTGATCCTCTGATGGTGCCGGTGTGTGTGTGTGTGTGTGTGTGTGTGTGTGTGTGTGTGTGTGTGTGTGTGTGTGTGTGTGTGTGTGTGTGTGTGTGTGTGTGTGTGTGTGTGTATGTGTGTGTGTGTGTGTGTGTGTGTGTGTGTGTGTGTGTGTGTGTGTGTGTGTGTGTGTGTGTGTGTGTGTGTGTGTGCGTGCGTGTGTGTGTGTGTGTGTGTGAGATGGTTTGGGATGAGTTGGACCGTAGAGTGAAGGAAAAGCAGCCAACAAGTGCTCAGCATATGTGGGAACTCCTTCAAGACTGTTGGAAAAGCATTCCAGGTGAAGCTGGTTGAGAAAATGCCAGGAGTGTGCAAAGCTTCCATTCAGCCACAAGAGAATTAGTGAGGTCGGGCACTGATTTTGGGCGATTAGTTCTGGCTCGCAGTCGGCATTCCAATTCATCCCAAAGGTATTGGATGGGGTTGAGATCAGGGCTCTGTGCAGGCTAGTCATGTTCTTCCACACCAATCTTGTCAAGCCATTTCTGTATGGACTTTGCTTTGTGCACGGGGGCATTGTCATGCTAAAACAGGAAAGTGCTTCCCCAAACTGTTGCCACAAAGTTGGAAGCACAGAATTATCTAGAATGTCATTGTATGCTGTAGCGTTAAGATTTCCCTTCACTGAAACTAATGTGCCTAGCCCGAACAATGAAAAACAGCCCCAGACCATTTTTCCTCCTCCACCAACCCTTACAGTTAGCACTATGCATTCGAACAGGTAGTGTTCTCCTGGCATCCGCCAAACCCATATTTGTCGGTTGGACTGCCAGATGGTGAAGCGTGATTCATCACGCCATAGAACGCTTTTCCACTCCAACAGAGTCCAATTGTGGTAAGCTTTACATCACTCCAGCCGACGCTTGACATTGTGCATGGTGATCTTAGGCTTGTGTGCAGCCACTTCGCAGCCACTTCGACTTACAGATAGGCACCGTCCAGAAGAGTACCAAATGTCTGGTGATGAGATTTGTATATCTGTGGTTGTTCCATGGTTCTCCTGTGTGTGTCTCGTCTCTCTCTCTCTCTCTCTCTCTCTCTCTCTCTCTCTCTCTCTCTCTCTCTCTCCCTCTCTCTCAATAATTCATCAGCCATAGAGACAAAGCCCACCTCTCATCATCATCAAAAAGCCTTTTATGCTCCTGCTCTGACATATTCAGTAATGGCCAAGACTAGGTTTATAGGCCGTCATTGTAAATAAGAATTTGTCCTTAACTGACTTGCCTAGTTAAATAAAGGTTAAATAAATAAATGCAATATACAGTATTTACACTGCAAAGTTACCATAAGAGCCAGAACATGTTTCAATGAAAGGACAAATGCAATTGAAAAATGACAAATCCACTCCAGGGCCAAAGTCCACCCTTGATGTGATTCAATATAGCCTAATGTATGTACAGTGTGTAGTGATGGATTGTAGATCGTAGAATAGTTGATCAAATCCATTAGGTTCATTGTGCTCCAGTTTAACAGCCAATGCCATATCAGTTGACCAGACGGGGGAGCACGGGATCTAAGTAAAGCGCATTGTGCGCATAGACAGACGCGAGTAGGAGAGGACTTCGTCACGGTTTTCATCCCAACTCGCTACAGTCGATTCTGAACTTTCGGATTGAGTGTGCTGGAGGACGCTGTCACAGTTTTTCTTCTCTCCTCAATTTCACCACTCGTGGATCGAAGTAAACTTAATATGAAAACATGTCTGTAAATGAAGTGTACGTTTTCAGACCATTCAAGTTGATTGCTTTACTTTGTGTATTTCTGGCATTGTGTCTGGACATTGTAGCGTTATTGAGTCCCGCCTGGGTAACCGCAGAGCGGTTTTCTTTGTCGCTATGGGAATCATGCACCGATAAAGATTCTGGCTGGAGATGCCTTTCCACCCTCAAATCTGGTAAGAAGCTATTTTTTTCTTACTCAAATTCTTCTTCATTTTGATGTAAATGATGCCTTTCAAGTGGTTTTCTATCCAGATGAAAAGGGATCCCCAAAATGAGTTATAATCCTTGGCTCCCAAAATAATGTAGAAGTATTTTGGCAGCGAATGACTGGGGACTATCACTATAGGACCCCAAAAATTGTGATATTGGCATTTTTTTCATGCTTTCCCCCCTGCTCGTAAGGCTCATTATCTATTACAAACTCTACAAAACATGGCCTAGAAATTGATGCAGTTGTTTCCCTTTCTCAACCTTGTTGAAGTTCTAAAGCATACACATACACTTTATAGACTGGTCCAGATGGATACAGAATGAATGCGTAAAGCAATCGGATTATAGTGAGAGAATTACCTGGAATTTACGGTGAATGTCTACTGTATGTAGGTCATGGATGAGGAGATCAACAATGGACCATTGTTAATGTGCTGTAATTTGCTTGTTTAAAATCGCTCTTGGTCCGGCTCCGTGATACATGTCTACTGCAACACTTGCTTTCCAGGGACAATATTTTGTAGCCTGGTTGCCTCTCGGTTAAACTATTCCACTCTTTGCCACTTGCCACTATTACATTCCACTCATTGCCACTCCTGTCATGAGTGGAATATGTTAGCTAAGAAGACTGGTACCCAGACTAAATATTTTTGCTCCCCGCCCTGCCAATCAGTGCGTACCACTTCTGTGAGTGATTCTCGTGATACAAGTAGATGTTCAGGCCTATCTGAGGCTATTCTCTTTGATTGTCGCCACAGTTTGTTGATCTGTTGTAATTGTGAAGTTCTCTTTCTCAACGGAGTGTTGTATTGCTGAGCAATTAGTTCCCATGACGTGCCATCTGGGAGCTCCACTGGCCTCTGCATAGCTTTCTGACTGGGCACAGACGTCAGTTGACTTCAGTCTAGTTGAATTCAACGTCTAGTTTTGATTTCGCCTACATTTGGTTGAGTTATCATTTAACGTGAATTCAACTAGAAGAAGAAAAAATCTTAGGTTACATTGATGACTTGTTGCAAATCCAATCAGTTTTCCAGATTGATTTAATGTCATCACATATAGTTTTTGGGTTGAAATGACGTGGAAACCACGTTGATTCAGCCAGTTTTTGCCCATTGGATTGTGAATGCAGAGCAGTGTTCCACCTATTGTTGCATTCCTCTGGTGGAGAGGGCAGTCTTGCTCTGGTATCTCTTTTTGTGAGTCTCTTTCCCTCTCACTCTCTTTAAATGGGGATGGAGTGGCTGTGGTTATGGCCTGAAAGCGTCATCATAGATACATTTCACGGTTTAAGGGGGGGATGTTCTCACGCATTCCGACATAGGCCTAAACCATATATTTAGGGTCAGTGGCAACCCCTCATTCAGGGCAGGTGGTTGGTAATCTTCTCTAGTTGCGCCTTGATTGGCTCAGTGTGCTGTCACTCATGGGGACACTAGTTTCTGCAAAATCTACAAGGAAAACTAAAAGGTTCAAGCCCCCTTGGGTACTGCCATAGATTTACATTAGAAGTGCCCATTCAAGAAGGATCAAGGTCATTGGCCACATATAAAATAATGTCAAATCATGTTATATCTACCTTAGCTTTGATTGGACTTATCATGTCAATATCATACTTTCAAAATCTTGTCTACAGTAGCAAGCTAGACAAACAGTCATCATATTGAATCATGTCGACAATCTGCTGGCAAATCCTTTTCAATCCTTGTCATATGAAGAGAAAATATAAATAAAATGTATCGGTGCTCATCGGCCATTGGACATAAACATTACCCAACAAGTTGGAAATCGCAAATTCAACAATGTGGTTTGGAAGGAATCAGTGGCTAACTCTAAGCGTTGCAAAGCAATCACTATTTTGCTTCCACTGCTATTTAGTGAAGAGGGTGTGTGGTCCAAGTTTGGGTTTAAGGGTCTTTTTTCCAAGCTTAAAGGATAAACATTCACATGGAATACCATGGGCCAGAAAAGGTTGAATACATTGGCCATGCTGTCAATCCAGCATGACTTCTGTGTCATGTTCAAAACAACTGGAAACTCGGAACTGGGAAATATCAGACTTCGGTGAGTTCAAGACAACTGGGAACTCTGAAAAAAACAGGCTCCGACTGGGAAAATACATTTTGAACGGTCATCGAACTCAGAATTCCAAGTCAAGAACTCTGGCCTCTTTCTAGAGCTCCGACCTGAAGATCACTGATGTCATGATTCGACCTTGTTGTTTTTTATGTTACCAGGGTAACCCTGCATGAAACACAGCCATTATTTTAAGTGTTTCAAAAATCCCCTATGGGAAAAATGAATCGTGGAAAAACGATTGGAACCATTTCCCTGTTTGACCTCTAGGTTTTATGGGTATTATGACACCTCCACTGTGGGGCTCTAATGTTGGTCTCTTTGAACATTACTTGCTGCTTCCTTAGTTTCATCACTCTCCTCTACTGTTTCTCAGTGTCTCAGTAGCTGTTTTGGCTGAGCCTCCCAGCAGAGTAGAATGTGCTGTTAGGGAAAGCCTCAGTGAGGATGATACTGCCACTGCAGCCAGCTTTACTACTGCCTCATGGCTCCAGCACAGAGCAGAGAGGACACCATATGGGTGCTGTGATCAGGAGAGGCAGGTTAACCCTGGCGGTCTCCTCTGATAAGACCCTCCATCTCAGTTCAGTGCCCTCCCCTGTGGTGCCCAGCCAGCCACACCCTTTCCAAGCTTGATGGTCTGTCTCTGTCAGACTAACAGAAGAAAAAAACAGTAGGGGGAGGTTCTCTTCTGCACTGTTTAACCAATCCAGGAAATGTGGAAGAGTTAAGATGGAGTGTCGCCTGGTTAATATTCTGGATGGAAACAACGTCAGAGAGCTAGCTGCTAGCCAGATATTAGCTAGCGTTTTCTAGCGATAACGGAATCTCCGACAAAGTTGACACCAACAAAATTGTTATGTGGTGTCTTGCGACTTTGTGGCAAGAACTTCCTCTCGAAGACAGACAGGCACTATCTATAGTCTTCCGCTATATGTTTCACCGGAGACTGTAAACAAGTGGCATCACAGCCTCTCTAACTTTTCTCCTGAAAACCGGATGTTTCTGTTTTGTAACAACCCTGCGGAGCGTGCTGTCAGACAACCACCTGTCACATAATGAGCTGCTGTGATAGAGCTCTTTCCCTCTGTTGTTGTGGTGTAATGTGGAGAAGGAGTGGGGGGCTGAATGTGAGGCGGTCCCTATGAGATGACCCTGTCCCTGGGCGAGAGAGAGAACGCCTGCCTGCCTGGCGGAGCTCATTAGGACCAGGGCGTCTGGGTGCAGGGGCGTGGTGGGGTTAACACTACAGGAGACAAAGGAGACAGTGACCTGGGACCTGGGGGCAGAGAAAGACATGACAGAGCGGAGCTCATTAACTGCCTCCAGTGGAGCTTCTCTCTGTTCTCTGCGGCGAGCCAGCCAACCGAGACGCAACAGACCTGCGGGAGAACTGAACAGTCAGCTGGATTTTGGAACGCTGCACCATGGCTATGTCTGCGCAGCCAGAACCTGGACAGAGGAGAGGCAGAGGCAGATGGGATGGATGAGATGGAAGAAAGGGTTTTGCACGTGGTCAAGTGAGCATGTTTGAAGTAGCTCTGTAGATCAAGCTCCCTTCACTGTCTAAATTAAAACACTAGAGAGAACTGTGAATGTTGGGGAATTTTAACTCTTTCTTGACCACAAATACACACACACGTGTTTTGAGTTGTAACAAGAGCAGTAGGCTATTTGTTTCCTGCTTGTCTCATCACTGGTCTGAGTTTATGGGGGATCCATTCAATTTCACCATACAGTCATACACTACATGTTTGGAACATCTCATTCCAAAATAATGGGCATTTATGTGGAGTTGGTCCCCCCCTTGCTGCTACAACAGCCTCCACTCTTCTGGGAAGGCTTTCCACTAGATGCTGGAACATTGCTGCGGGGACTTTCTTCCATTTAGCCAAAGAAGTATTAGAGAGGTCGGGCACTGATGTTGGGCGATTAGGCTTGGCTCGCAGTCGGCATTCCAATTCATCCCAAAGGTGTTCGATGGCGTTGAGGTCGGGGCTCTGTGCAGGCCAGTCAAGTTCTTCCACACCGATTTTGACAAACCATTTCTGAATGGACCTCGCTTTGTGCATGGGGGCACTGTCATGCTGAAACAGGAAAGAGCCTTCCCCAAACCTTTGCCACAAAGTTGGAAGCACAGAATCGTCTAGAATGTTAATGTATGCTGTAGCGTTAAGAGTTCCCTTCACTGGAACTAAGGGGCCTAGCCAGAACCATGAAAAACAGCCCCAGACCATCCACCAAACTTTACATTGGGCACTATGCATTGGGGCAGGTAGCGTTTTCCTGGCATTGGCCAAACCCAGATTCGTCCGTCGGACTGCGAGATGGTTAAGCATGATTCATCACTCCAGAGAAGGCGATTCCACTGCTCCAGAGTCCGAAGGTGGCGAGCTTTACACCACTCCAGCCTACGTATGCAATTGCGCATGGTAATCTTAGGCTTGTGTGCTGCTGCTCTGCCTTGGAAACCAATTTCATGAAGCTCCCGACGAACAGTTCTTGTGCTGACGTTGCTTCCAGAGGCAGTTTGAAACTCGGTAGTGAGTGTTGCAGCCGAGGACAGATGATTTTTACACGCTACGTGCTTCAGCACTCAGCGTTCCCGTTCTGTGAGCTTGTGTTGCCTACCACTTCGCGGCTGAACTGTTGTTGCTCCGAGATGTTTCCACTTCACAATAACAACACTTACAGTTGCCCGGGGCAGCTCTAGCACGGCAGAAATTTCACGAACTGAGTTGTTGGAAAGGTGGCATCCTACGACGGTGCCACGTTGAAAGTCACTGAGCTCTTCAGTAAGGCCATTCTACTGCCAAAGTGTATCTATGGAGATGGCTGTGTGCTCGACTTTATAAACCTGCCAGCAATGGGTGTGGCTGAAATAGCAAAAACCACTAATTTGAAGGGGTGTCCGCATACTTTTGTATATATACATTGTATTTCACTGAGTGATTAGAACAGGAGTACCCTATGAATCAATGTTGGTGATGGTCGTTTGTAACATGTGTCTCCTCCTGCAGACTGGCAGATAGCCACCCTCGTGTTGCTGCTGGCCGGTGCTGCGTTGACTCTGGTGGCCTTCCTGGTGGCCCTCATCTCCCTGTGCCGGGGGACACACAGACAGCACTACCGCACAGTAGCCGTGTTCATGTTCGTTGCAGGTGAGTCCACCAAACTTAAACTATCACAAACCCAACAAACCCAACACCATACAGGGTCACACTGCGCCACAACACAATCACATACAAATCAAATCACATTTTAACCATCATATGCTTGGTAAACAACAGGTGTGGACTAACAGTGCAATGCTTACTTACGGGCCGTTCCCAACAATGCAGAAAGAAAATAGAGAAATAATAGAAAAGTAATAACGTAATAATTAAAATATTAATGAATGCACAACGAGTAACGATAACTTGGCTATAGACACAGGGTACCAGTACAGAGTCGATGTGCAGGTGTACGAGGTAATTGAGGTAGATATGTACATATAACTAGGAATAAAGTGAATAGGCAACAGGATAGATAATAAACAGTAGCAGCAGCGTATGTGATGAGTCCAAAAAAATGGTGCAAAAAGGGTCAATGCAGATAGTCCGGGTAGCTATTTGATTAATTATTTAAGCAGTCTTATGGCTTGCGGTAGAAGCTGTTCAGGGTCCTGTTGGTTCTAGACTTGGTTCATCGGTACCACTTGCCGTAGGGTAGCAGAGAGAACAGTCTATGACTTGGGTGGCTGGAGTCTTTGACAATTTTTAGGGCACCGCCTGGTATAGAGGTCCTGGATGGCAGGGAGCTCGGCCCCTGTGATGAGCTACCCTCTTTAGCGCTTTGCAGTTGGATGCCAAGCAGTTGCCATACCAAGCGGGGATACAGCCAGTCAAGATGCTTTCAATGGTTCCACTGTAGAACTTTTTGAGGATCTGTGGGCCTATGCCAAATCTTTTCAGCCTCCTGAAGAGGTGTTGTCGTGCACTCTTCACGACCGTGTTGGTGTGTGTATCACAACTCAGGATATGACCCAGATGCAGGCACAGGAGGCGGATAGTTTGATTCTCAGAATATTTAATATAACAAATGGGCAGGCGAAAGGCAGGTCGAGGGCAGGCAGAGGTTTGTGAACCAGGTCAGAGTCAGGCAGGTGCAGGACGACAGTCAGGCAGTCAGGCTCAGGGTCAGGACAGGCAGAAAGGTCAGAACCGGGAAGACTAGAAGACAAAACCTTGAGAACAGGAGAAACGGGAAACCCGCTGGGAAGACCTGACAAATCAAGTCGAACTGGCAACAGACAAACAGAAAACGCAGGTTTAAATACACATGGGTATAATGGGGGAAAATGGGAGACACCTGTTGGGGGGTGGAGACAAGCACAAGACAGGTGAAACAGATCAGGGTGTGACAGTATGTGGACCATGATAGATCCTTAGTGATGTGGACACCGAGGAACTTGAAGCTCTCGACCTGCTCCACTACAGCCCCATTGATGTGAATGGGAGCATGCTCGGACCTCCGTTTCCTGTAGTCTACGATCAGCTCTTTTGTCTTACTGACGTTGAGGGAGAGGTTGTTGTCCTGGCACCACAAGTCTCTGACCTCCTCCCTATAGGCTCTCTCATCGTCATCGGTGATCAGGCCTACCACCGTCTCGTCGTCGTCAGCAAACTTAATGATGGCGTTGGAATCATGCGCAGCCACGCAGTCATGAATGAACAAAGAGTACAGGAGGGGAGTAAGCACGCACCACTGAGGGGCCCCTGTGTTGAGGGTCAGCTTGGCGGATGTGTAGTCGCCTACCCTCACCACCTGGTGGCGGCTCGTCAGGAAGTCCATCATCCAGTTGTAGAGGGAGTTGTTCAGTCTCCGTGTCCTAGCCTAGTGATGAGCTTGGAGGGGACTTTGGTGTTGAGCTGTAGTCAATGAACAGCATTCTCACGTAGGCACAACATGGAGATACAGTGTAATTCTTTCCTCATACCGCATTGGTCTCCATACAGACAGAATTCACCATTTGAGGTCATAGTCAAGTTGTTTGCACAAAGCTAAATAGACACTGACTGAGACTGTGAGGGTGGAGAAGGAGAGGGCGGGGGGATGAGAGGGGAGTTGTGGGTGAGAACTCTTTCTGTGGTGCTTTGAGACCCAGAAAGCAGGCTGATGCGTGCCAAGAAAAAGCAGCCGCAGAATTTGCACAGTTACCAATGAAGAGTGGAATGTATTCCCTCATGGATAATATCCATGAAGACAAAAATGAATTCTCCCACAGCTCTCTCTGCTCGGTCTGCTCCCCCTCTCTCTGCCCCCACTCTCTGCTCACTCTCTTCCCTCTCTCTGACCCCACTCTCTACTCACTCTCTTCCCTCTCTCTGCCCCCACTCTCTGCTCACTCTCTTCCCTCTCTCTGCTCTCTATTTCTCTCTCTCCCCCTCTCAATGTTCTCTCTTTCATTTTCTTCTCTCTCTCTCTTTCCCCCTTTCTCTCTGCTCTCTCCTTCACTAGGCCTCTCCTTCTCAGGCTCAGTCAAAACACAATTAAGAGGCCATGCCGGAATAACAGTGCTGTGGAGCATCTCTTAAAACAAACTAATTGTTCAAAAAAAACTAATTTCACAATAGTTTTTATTTATCTTCTGTGAACTGTAGCAAATCAACAGCTGCATATTACTACCAATACATCACCATATAAAGCATCCACAGAGAGGACAAGCACAGGAAGCCATACTGAATAAGGAAGCAATATTAAAACCAACATCGCTTTTTGCTGTTTGTTCTTGTAATGAAAAAGAGTGTGTGTGTGCATTTCTGTGTGTGTGTGTGTGTGCATGTTTGTATGTGTGAGGTCAGGAATAGAGCAGTGTGCAGTCAGTCAGTCAGTGATGGAGCAGTGACAACAGCCTTTGCCTGGTTTGTACTCAGTCCCACTTTCCCCAACATTCCCCAATTTTAAACTTTCTTATATAACAGACAGGCATCCTGTTATTTAATTTATATAGAATGAAAACAAATACCCTTGCTCCCACTCCCTGCACTTTCTCAGGCCTGAACACATACAGTGCATTCAGAAAGTATTCAGCATCGTTCACAACCTCTTAAGCTTTAGCCCCACCCATCTCTTTAAGGGTTGATCCGAGCGTTCTGTCTTAACAACAGCAGTCAAGTAACCAAGCTAACTAGCTAACGTTGGCAAGCTTGCTAGCTACTGCCAGACACAAATGAGAGAACAGCTCACTCTGACCATGTGCTGCTGGCAAAAATTTACGTTTTTTTGCCAACGTTTACTGACACTGGCCATATTCAACAGGTGTTGAGCGTTCGTAAATTTGTCAGTTATTCTGCACTCTGGCACACTCAGACGAGACATCGGAGTAGGTAGCCAGAGCGAATTTCCCAGCTATGTCTATCAACAGCTGTCGCAGTGGCATCATGAACATTCTATTGAAATGGATACTTGCATAGTGGAGTCTTTTGTTAAGACATGTAGGTAGCTAGCTAGCTAATCAATGAACCATAATCCCAACTCATAGCATTACTACTCTCAATTAATCTGCAGGTAGCTAACCAACCAGGTTTAATATTAGCTAGCTAGCTAACATTAGGCTATAACTAGCAAAGCAAATGGCTCTGAGATACGAATAATATTGCTACACAGATCCTACATGTAACGTTAACTTAACATTAGCTAGCTAGCGAGCCAGCCGGCTAACATTAGCTAGCTAGCTAACAGTACACTTTAGCTTGAAATGAAAATGACTTTCTGACAAAATTAGAAACGTGTAATATCTGAAAATGTAGCTAGCTAGACTATCTTACCCATATACATGGTTGGACACTTCTCACACTCTGTCACGGATTCCATGGTTGCCCTTAGTTTGAAGATGTAATCCGGAGACAGGTGTTTTCTCCATCTCCTAGCTATCATAATCTAATTCCACTGATTTCAAAACTCGGTCCTCCAGAAAGTGGAGAGCAACACTTATGCAGTTTTACTACGCAATATATATTTTTTAAAGCAGAGTTAGACAGGATTACCTCCACATTCTTACCAGCTCAAATAGACAGAAGCGTGCCACATGGCAGACCAATCCAAACTCATCTCTTGACATGTTCAGCCCACTCATTATCTCAGCCAATCATTGCTAGCGGGAAGGTTTCGGACTTTTTCTGTGGCTTAACCAACTAGGCTCGTATTTAAAGATGGCATACAAGTTTGTTATTAAGGCACATGAAAGTTCACATGTTCCAGAAGTTATTTCTGCCAAAAAACACATTTTGATTTTTTTTTTAAAGTTTACGTTCAAATGGCTCTCCTGTGAAGTAGTGACCCGCGACATACTCCTAGTTTCCTGAAACGAGTTACATTTCAATTTTCTAAAAAAAAATGTTGTCACTTTGTCATTATGGGGTGTTGTGTGTAATATATATATATTTTATTTATTTCACCTTTATTTAACCAGGTAGGCTTGTTGAGAACAAGTTCTCATTTGCAACTGCAACCTGGCCAAGATAAAGCATAGCAGTTCGACACATACAACAACACAGAGTTACACATGGAATAAACAAACATACAGTCAATAATACAGTAGAAAAAAAGAAAACAAAAAGTATATATACAGTGAGTGCAAATGAGGTAAGATAACGGAGTTAAGGCAATAAATAGGCCATGGCGGCGAAGTAATTACAATATAGCAATTAGACACTGGAATGGTAGATGTGCAGAAGATTAATGTGCAAGTAGAGATACTGGGGTGCAAAGGTGCAAGATAAATACAGTATGGGGTAGTTGGATGGGCTGTTTACAGATGGGCTATGTACAGGTGCAGTGATCTGTGAGCTGCTCAGACAGCTGGTGCTTAAAGCTAGTCAGGGAGATATGAGTCTCCAGCTTCAACGATTTTTTTTTGCAGTTCGTTCCAGTCATTGGCAGCAGAGAACTGGGAGGAAAGGCGGCCAAAAGAGAAATTGGCTTTGGGTGTGACCAGTGAGATATACCTGCTGGAGTATGTGCTACGAGTGGGTGCTGCTATGGTGACCAGTGAGCTGAGATAAGGCGGCGCTTTACCTAGCAGAGACTTGTAGATGACCTGGAGCCAGTGGGTTTGGCGACGAGTATGAAGCGAGGGCCAGCCAACGAGAGCGTACAGGTCACTGTGGTGGGTAGTATATGGGGCTTTGGTGACAAAACGGATGGCACTGTGACAGACTGCATCCAATATATCAATTTGTTGAGTAGAGTGTTGGAGGCTATTTTATAAATGACATCGTCGAGGATCAGTAGGATGGTCAGTTTTACGAGGGTATGTTTGGCAGCATGAGTGAAGGATGCTTTGTTTTGCGAAATAGGAAGCCGATTCTAGATTTTGGATTGGAGATGCTTAATGTGAGTCTGGAAGGAGCGTTTACAGTCTTACCAGACACCTAGGTATGGTGTGAAATAATTATTTGATACATTTTAGAACAAGGCTGTAACGTAACAAAATGTGGGTAAAAGTGAATGGGTCTGAATACTTTCCAAATGCACTGTATCTTTCTGCTTGGAAATGTTCTACTTGGAGTCCATTGAGAGACAGGTGTCAGGATGTATACAAGCAACCATTGGTTCCATCAGCTAGTTACTTAGCCAGTTGCTCTTATAAAAAGCCAAAACAGCCAAGCAGTCTCCAATACTGTAGGACCAGTATGTGGTGGGATAGATTGTGGTAGATGTCTGAGGCTTTCGCCGTTTGTCATTTACTGAGAAATGTGGGAGATGCAGTGTTTTCTTTCCCTCTCTGTAATTGCTTTCAGGCCTGTTAAGGATAAAGGTCTCCTTATGCAGGAGAGCCTTCAGTCACAGGATGGAGGGGGCAGGGGGGCTGTGTAAATGCCCCCAGTCAGAGAGAAAGGCTGAGAGTCATTGTTGTGCCTGTCTGCTGGCCAGAAGTACGGCCCCAGCCCAGCCGCCTCAGTCTGGCCTCTGTCAACAGTCACGTTCCTGAGCTTATGTCTCACGCCTCTTCACCTCTTCCCCTCCAGGTGGAGTCTCAGTAAATTTCACAATGTCCCCTCTCTGAGTCAGTCGACATATACGCACACTCACACGTGCACATACACACAGGTTTTAGTAGGGAAAAGGAACAGTAGTAACTTTAGGTCTAGAGAGCCCACCGTGTGCTATTTCCTCTCCCCCTCTTTCAACTTGACGCCTTACTGTTTGACCATAAAAGTAGGAGGAAGACACATGCCTCACCGCACACACGTGAGTACACACACACAACACACACACGTGAGTACACACACACACAACACACAACACACACACAGACGGACCAACACCCACTCTGATTCATTGCCCAACACAGTGACTGCTTTCCTGCTCTTAAATATATTCATTAGGAATGTGTTGACTCGGAATGTGATGTGACGGAGGAGTTTACACATTGTGAATCCCAAAGTTAATAGTTATGTCTGTGTTGGTATTCTAACAAAGTTCAATCGACTAACATTGGTGACTGTCCCACAGGATGAACAGGACACTCACGGATCCTTACAACAGTCTAACAACTGTGTGGCAACGAGTGCGTCAAACCTTTCTTACTCCACATACAAAGTACACAGAGAAATGGTAACACGGGATACACACGATAAAAGTTCTGTCGCTATAGGGATATTTTAGTGTGACCCAATGTGTTTTCTATTATAAGCTCTGCCACCACAGTTCCGACCACAGTCCAGTGGAACACAACGTCACAGGTTATAAAAGCACACTTTTTACTTTTCTTTGGAAGTTTAGGGTTATAGGCTTTGGCCACTTGACAGTATAAGCCCACAACGAGTTTGAATTATAATAGGCTTTTACCTACAGCCTTCAGTTCAGTTCAGACTTTTTCAATACAATAATCCTATATTTAGGCTGTGGTCAGTAAAGGCTAGGAAAGTTCTGACACAACCATATGGTAGAGCGTTTCTCAGTGGAAACCTAAGGAGGATGCATTAGAACTTCATTAGAGAAGTAGAGATTGGATACAGGATACAGTAATATGTTTTGTTTGTTTACTGTGTAGTGGAGCATGGGCGGGTGGGTTTGTTGTTGGCTGCTGGCTGCAGTAATTAGCAGCTGTTGGGTCTCTGAGGGAGGGACACAGAGAGTGTGAGGGGAACCCAGGAGGAGAAACAAGGTTTGTAGAGTGTAGAGGACATTGAGGGGAGGGGGTGTGATAGGACCCCCTGGGTAGCGGCTGGTTGGGGGTATCTATCACCCCTCTCTGAGCGTGGCTGTGGTCCCTACTCTGACTCGCACGTGGCTCCAGTTTCCCATCAGCAGACTTGGCATCACTAGCTCTCTACCTGCACACAGGTAGTCATTCATTCATACAACAAGGCTAGCTGGTTCCCTTTTACCAGAATACATTTCAAATAGTAGGGCCCTATAAAATGTGTTTTCTCAAATTAAATCAAATCAAATTTTATTTGTCATATGCGTCGAATACAACATGTGTAGTGAAATGCTTACTTGCAAGTCCTTAACCAACAATGCAGCTTTAAGAAAAATACCTAAAAATATAAGAAATAAAGTAACAAATAATTAAAGAGTAGCAGTAAAATAACAAAAGCAAGGCTATATACAGGGGGTACCAGTACAGTCAATGTGCGGGGGCACTGGTTAGCCAGTGTAATTGAGGTAATATATACATGTGGGTAGAGTTATTTAAGTGACTTATGCATAAATAATAACAGAGTAGCAGCAGCGTAAAAGAGGTGGGGGGGGGGCAATGCAAGTAGTCTGGGTAGCCATTTGATTAGATGTTCAAGAGTCTTATGGCTTGGGGGTAGAAGCTGTTTAGAAGCCTCTTGGACCTAGACTTGGCGCTCCGGTACCGCGTGCCGTGCGGTAGCAGAGAGAACAGTCTATGACAAGGGTGGCTGGAGTATTTAACAATTTTTTGGGGCCTTCCTCTGACACCGCCTGGTATAGAGGTCCTGGATGGTAGGAAGCTTGGTCGTACGCACTACCCTCTGTAGTGGCTTGCGGTCGGAGGCCGAGCAGCTGCCATACCAGGCAGTGATGCAACCAGTCAGGATGCTCTCGATGGTGCAGCTGTAGAACCTTTTGAGGATCTGAGGACCCATACCAAATCTTTTCAGTCTCCTGAGGGGGAATAGGTTTTGTCGTGCCCTCTTCACGACTGTCTTGGTGTGCTTTGACCATGTTAGTTTGTTGGTGATGATGAAGATGATATTGCAATTTTATTTGGTATAAAAACACCACAATTGGGTGTTCTATATCCACAACAATGCTTAAACCACATCAGAAGACCACTTTTGAGGTCTGGAAAAAATCCAAGAAATTTCGATTTTGGGCTGTAGTTACCCTTTAATGCCAGTGTGCACCAACAAGAGACTGTTACTTTAGTGATGTTTCTGTAGCGCTCATGTGATTGCAGAGTTTGCAAAACAAATGGCCACTGGATTTATGCAAATAATAAAGATATCATTCCGCCAGGTAGGCATAGGCTACTTTGTAGTTAACATTTCATTGAGAAGGTTTTTGTGAAAGCCTTTCCATCTAACAGAAGACCGTTGACATTACATTAGCGTCATCGCTAACGGCTACACAAAGTGGTAGACTAACACGCACTCACAGACAGCGGCATTCTTGTGTCATTGCCTCTTCATAAAGTTGAAGGAAAATATAAATCATTGATGCATTTTTGTAATGTCTTATGATAATCATGGGCATATTAAGGAATGTTGTAATAAGTTCAATACATTAAGCTGATTTCCTACTTCCCAAAATGTTTTTATATTGTTGAATTCCGTTTTAGTGTCTGTATTCCGTGATTCCATTGGCAACGTGGATTTTATAGGGCCCTAAATTAGTGTACAGAGATAGAAGACATACATTGTCTAACTATAAAATGTTAACATGTTTATATCTTTCTGTGGATTTATTATCTAGATTTTTTCCCTTTCTTTCAGTGGTCCTTCAGGCCTGTGCACTGGTCCTCTACCCAATCAAGTTCATTGATGGAACCGTCCTGCAGACCTACCATGAGTTCAACTGGGGCTACGGACTGGGCTGGGGAGCCACCATCTTCATGCTAGGAGGAGGCATCCTCTTCTGCCTCCGGACGGACATGTATGAGGACGCTATGTACTGAGTCCTCATCTCTCTCCTTCTCCTACTCTCTCTATCGCTCTCTTGCTCTTTCTGTCACACACACACACACACACACACACACACACACACACACACACACACACAGACACATATAAACATACACACACATGCACACACACCGCCTTCCTCTGCCAACATAGACACCTACATATATCTCACAGACACCACTCCACGCTGTTATTTATAGACCGAGTGTGAGGACCTGTTCTAAGACAGGGCTCCTGGCTCTGGCTGATCAACAGGAGAGATGAAGTCGGAGGAGCAGCTGTGTGGAGAGAGTGTCTGTCCTCAGTGGGCTCCCAGAGACCCCCACCACGGTCAGACAGATGGCGATGCTGTTAAAGCACAGAGAAGGTTTTGGACAGAGATGGGCCATTCGACCTATGAACTTTTCTCCAGCACATCCCATGGATCTCCATTCATAGAGGAACAAGAAAGATTCTCTGAGCCCTCCCATCTGAGCTGAGGTGTTTATATAAGGGATTGGTATATATTCATTTTATTGGGTGTATTTTTTTTATTTTTAGAATTTCATGATGACAAATCAAATTAGGGATGTATTGATGTTATCATTTATCTTGCTATCCGATCTCCCACAGGAAGATATATTTGATGTATTGCTGTTTGATAATTGCAGTTTCTGAACACTGATAACTTAACATGGGATCAGAGGTGAATCCCTAGCTACATGTCTTCATAGCTGAAACATATCTGGTTTTGCCAGTTCCTTACATTTGAAGTGTAAAATAAACAGTACTGTTATATATGCAAAAATGAACATGTGTTTCTCATTTGTTTTGAATTATTACAGCAGTCTTCAGCTTTTGCATAGCTCTGGCTCTGGGTTATGTCAACTGAGCTTAGCAAATTGATTTGGTGGTCTTTATCCAGTCTTTGGATCTGTTCACGTTTTTTCATAATGAAGAACACAAAACATTTGAACAACATACATAACAGAGGGTCTTTGAATAGTTGCACACGTTTAGTTTGTCGAGTAGAATCTGTCTAACACCCCTACCATAAGACCTCGGGCCCAGAAATAGCCAATCAAAGCTATGGCAGGAATGTACCACTGAGCAGGGGAGGAGGGGGGTAAATGATAGGTGCCTTGCTTTGGAGGAAATGGCATGGCAGGGAACCATTTGCTAAATGTCTTACTGTACCATTCTCTCACGACCCAGGACACAAGGGCCTCGCAGGCCAAAATGAAACAGCCGCAGCAACCCAATTATAGTTGCCATTACCAGTGTGGCTGCTTGTGGATCTACGGCTAAATGGGATGTGGGAATGAGACTCCTGGGCTGGAGCGTAATGAGGTTTGGAGGTATTGGCTGGCAGGATATTGATGGTCTCTCAGGGCTTTACCAAACACTAATAGTGCTACTTCCTGTCCACGAGATGAAAGTGGGGCCAAACACCAGAGGCAAAATAGTTCAGGACCTCCCATGTATTACACGCTTATGGTGCCATTAGAGTGATGAAGTATCATTATTAGCTATTTTGTCAGCTCTCCTCGTAATGGGTACGTAAATATCAACCACGTCCAAAGGCTGTGCCATTCATTTCACTTGTGAAATATTCATTTGACAGGCTATGGGTAAACATATGGGTATAACGGTACATTCAAGTCAAAGTCATTCTCCTAGAGTCAGTCCACCCTTTCCCTCAATGCATTCCTTTGCACACCTGTAACTACCGTTCCATACATTCCCTTTTCCCCCTGGATATTCTACAGAAGCTCACTGTTACGTAATCAAGTTGTTGTTTCAGGGGCTGTTGTAAATGACTTGTTTATTAGCTCCTCAAAACAAACCATCAGCGTTCTTGTTCCCCCTCTGTGACTCCAGACTGTTTTCCCCTGCAGGCTGTGTTTTTAAGACAGAGAGGGGAAGGGAATGCACTGCCTGGGATGTTGTTTCAGTTCAGCCCATCTCATCTGGTTTCAATTTCATGGATACTGAGGACTGTGATAAAATTAGCCTTGATATATATATATTTTTTCAAGAAACAAAAAATGATGATGGCATACTCAGCGAGGGAGGTCTTGAGCCACTCTCCCTTGTTGTCATGCTCTCAGTAACGAGACTCATGTTGTGTCTGCGGGCCCCAGCAGGGTTGCTATGTAACTGTGTGACTGTGTGTTCAGTAACGCTGGACCCAGAGAGGGTGTCCAGGCACGCCAGTGCTCAGCTGTTCCTCCCGAACCACTGACTCTCAGGTGTCAGGTGGAGAGTCTGGCCTCCTGGTGCCTGTCCTCCCTGGTGCTGCTTGCCCACTCTGTCCCTGGCCAGCAGAGCGCACACTGCAACAGCTGGGGCTCTCTGCCTGGACTAGGGAGATTCTCAACACCATCTAACTTCAACCTGTTTTGTATTTTAGCTGCACCAGCGAGAAAAGGGCCCCATGTTATTGTGCGTGGGTGCTCTTGTAAAACACTTCTGCCACGGTGTCGGCCTCTTGTCCCCAAGCTGTCAACAACTTGTCACAGGAGTCTGGAGGGCGTTAGGTCAAAATGGATGCTTAGCTTCTCTGATCGTTACTGGAGTGGCTGTGCTAGGGTTAAAGTTGATCATTTTCTTATTTTAGAAATGACGTTCCAAAAATCCATGGACTGCAGCTTGTTGGTTAGTGGTGCATGGTCACGTGGTGTGTGGAGTATTGGGTCCATATACTTTACATAGGGGGAGCTTCTATAGAATGACAGGTGTGCAGCTGTGTTATGCCATGGGCGTATCCTAGGTTGTAACTGGAGGAGTGTAATCTGTGGCTCATGTCATGTTGCACTGACATGTGGAGTTTGGTAGCGAAGGAGTACCACGTATTTATTTCATCATGCATGCATGCACTTATTAATACACAAAAGTTTGCACAGACACTGTCATTATTTAAAATGAGAAAAAAATCAACTTTATGGAGCTGAAGAAACATGTTCACTGCCACAATTATTTTGTTAGCTTTACAATCCCTCTCATTATGGAAGAGCATCCGACAGCATTGAGGTCATTTGGAGAATTTAGTCTGACCACACCTGCACTATAAACATGTCTCCCTCTCATGCCTCACTTGCCTGCTAAAGGAAGTTGTTGTGATGATGTGTTGTTGTTTGTAGATGCTGTCTCCTCAGTAGGGCCTTTGTCTTGAGGGTGTCTCCTCTTGGGCAGGACGTTTCTACAGCTGCAGCTACAGGTCCTGCTGCTCACCTCTGGAGGTGTGGAAGGTGACACCATACAGGCTCCACAGTCAGCACCTCCTGACTGGTCCTGACGAGTCCTGACATCATCACACCTGGCCCTTCCCTCCCCTCCCCCTTCTTCCCCCTCCCCAGACTTACACCAGCTCAGCTCTAGGTCAACATTCACACTGCTAAATAAACAAAGTAGGAAATAGTATCCCAGGACTACAACAAAACCAGTTAGAAGTGCAACTGGTTGGAAAAACAGATGTAATTGCCCATATGTTCAATATAAATAATAAGTCCAGACACAAATGGAGTTGATGGTCCTTTATTTGCAAGTGCTGCGTGGTTCACACATACATACCCTGCCCATCTTCCGAAAACATCTGAAACCCTTCCTCTTCAAACACTCTTAAATAATCCGCCTCCCCCCTTCTTTAGCTCTGACTCTACTGATAGCTACTTGTGACATGTGGTTGTCCCACCTAGCTACCTGTAAGTCACTCTGGACAAGAGCATCTGCTAAATGATTCAAATGGAAATGTGATGTTCACTGGTTCACCTCATGGATCCACCATGAGGTATTGTACTACACATTACAATGTAATCAATGTTACTACACCGGCCACTCCTGCCTAAACATTACAGACGTGAGTCCAAATGCTGATATGCAGTCAGTGATATAGCTATACAAACAAAAAACTCCCACATGCAAACTATATACAATACATATAACTCCCCAGTGAGTCCTCTAAAAGCGTGAGCAGCCAGGGCGAGCAGCCTGACCCCAGGGCGCAGTAACCAGCCGGCCCTGCTCTACAGTGTGTCTGCAGGGACAGATTCCAGTTACTGAGCATGGGGGACAGAGGTAGGCAGGAGATGCAATCACAGGCTTGGGCAACCATTAACAAAGGCAGGGCCGGCCCTGGGCATAAGTAATAAGCGGTCGATTAGTGACTCCTGACCTAAAAACAAATAAAGACAAAAACACATTAAAAAAACTGTTGAGAGTAAGTAGAATACATAAGGTGCCATTTTGGAATTTGTTTGTGCATCATCAGTTTTTCTCTCGTTATGTCAGCAAAATAAACATGGATTGGTAAATTAGTCTAACCAGCTATCTAAACCTTAATCATGGCCAAATTACCCAGGGGCCCTGACCTCCAGGGGACCCCATTGATTTTGTTAGTCACTCTCACTCAGATATCATATTAGCATGGCAAAATGTGTAGAATTGCATGAAATGAGTTAT
This sequence comes from Salvelinus namaycush, assembly GCF_016432855.1. Lineage (NCBI taxonomy): Eukaryota > Metazoa > Chordata > Actinopteri > Salmoniformes > Salmonidae > Salvelinus > Salvelinus namaycush. The sequence goes on along the minus strand of NC_052318.1, from coordinate 42,733,672 downwards.
AGAATTGCAAAATGTTCTCTACGCCCAATGGCAAAATGTGTAGAATTACAGGAAATTAATTTGTCAACTTTAAAAAAAAATCTTGCCTAGGGCCCTCAAAAGGCTTGGGCCTGCCCTGACCGAGGACCATTGTCAGCGCTGTTAATTAATATAGCATAATAACTGAGTAATTAAAAATATATGTAAAGAAGTTAGTCAAATTCCAAGCAAATTGTTGATTAAAGTAAAGACTACCTCTGGTTGGCACCTTCCTCCTGAAGCGAGGGATCCACAGCAACTCCACCACATGGCCCAGGAACAGGTGGAACAGAACAGGTAGGACACCTCAAGTGGCATGTGGACACTACCTAAACCCACCAGCAGCCTGAGTGGACCAGAGAGCTCCCTAGCTGTCCCAGCCCTATGTCAGAGGCTGAGAGGTGTTCTGTAGCTCTGCCTTCCCCCCTGACCCTGTACTTCAACACAGCCCCTCCTAAATTAAACATTAACTAGAGGAACAAACAAACCCCCCCCCCCCCCAAGCATCTGCTCTTTACGCATCATGCTGACCGGGTGCTCTGTGCTTACACCCCATGGAGGCTGGGCCTTTTCAAGTGTATTGCCTTATTAATTATCAGTGAATTTCAATTAGTAACAAATGATTCATCAATGCTGAATGCCTAGTGAACTCAGCTGTGTGAGTCAGGGCTTTGGCTCCCAAACTGATTGTTGGACTCAATAATTTGATTCCTCTGATGTTATATAATGACTACATAACAGCCACATTCCATCTAGGTATGTACCGGTCATGCGCTATTACAAAACATGCGAGATCAAAATCTGACAATTGTGTGTGTGTGCGTGTGTATGTGCGTGTGTGTCCACGTGTATGTGGCTATGAGTGTGTGAGCCAGTCTGTCACTCTGACACATCCCTGAGGCGCTAGCTATGCTTTCCTCAGCAGTCTTGTCACACCAGTGCCTCTGTTCCCTGAGCTATTGAACCGAACCGTGTGTGAGTGTGAATGTGAGTGTGTGTGTGTGTGTGTGTGTGTGTGTGTGTGTGTGTGTGTGTGTGTGTAGCTGTCCTCTGTCTCTGGCGGTTTGTGAATAATTAGTAGAGAAATGTTCCTGAGTGATAGTAGAACGGCGGGATTGTCTGGCTGTATAACTCCTCTGACTCCTCACTGGGCCCTCACTGGGATGAGTCCATTATATAATGGTAAAATTAGACACACAGCATGGAGAGTGTTACTATTACTCCTTTCATGTAACCTGGTGAGAGTAGACCAGTATGTGGTCTTTATCATGTGTCCTGGACAGAGAGCCCCAATGCTGTGGGAAGTGCTCAGCTGCTTCTGTGGCCTTGGGCATGTCCGTTGGTGAAACAGTACAGAGGAGAAATACCAGGACAAACACAAACCAGGTGGTCATTCTCCCAACACCGCAAAGGGTATTTATTTAATCATATTTACACTCTATAGCACAGCCAGAGGGTAATGAGTTACTATCTACTCGAGGCAGCTCAGAAGATAACATTTAGTTGAAACAGACCAACCCTAAAAGTGACATTGGAGTAAAACAGAACATTTCAAGCAGTTATATTGAAAAATGGTGGAACACTTGCATACCCAACGGTTTTGAGCAGGTGCCGTACACAAATGTTCATTAGCAAAAAAGACTCTGCACACTAGAAAAAATGCTCCCTAGTGTGTCTATTATAAGAAGGTTTTGACCTTTCATCAGGTCTCAATGGGTTGAATGGCACTATAATAAATACTTGGAAGTGTATATTGTAGTGTGAAATTTTTTTTGCTGACTATAATTGTTCAGTTACATGAGGTAATTCACATGAGGTAATTCACTTTTACTATGTGGACAGGGTAGGTGAAAACCTTTTTGTGTGCATGTCAAAGTGATAACATGTTATATCGCCATCTAGTGGTATTGCATGGCATGTGCTCAATTGAGAGGTGGCAGAGCGGCAGTGTTGCAACTAAAATATAGACTGAGTATACCAAACATTAGGAACACCTTCCTAACATTGCGATCCACCCTCCCCCCTTTCGCCCTCAGAACAGCCTCAATTCGTCAGGGCATGGACTCTACAAGGTGTCGAAAGCGTTACACAGGGATGCTGGCCCATGTTGACTCCAATGCCTCCCACAGTTGTGTCAAGTTGGCTGGATGTCCTTAGGGTGGTGGACCATTCTTGATACACACGGGAAACTGTTGAGCTTGAAAATTCCAGCAGCGTTGCAGTTCTTGACACAAACCGGTGCGCCTGGCACCTACTACCATACCCCATACAAAGGCACTTACATTTTTGGTCTTGCCCATTCAGCCTCTGAATTGCACACATACAACATGTCTCAATTGTCTCAATGCTTAGACATCCTTCTTTAACCTGTCTCCTCCCCTTCATCTACACTGATTGAAGTGGATTTAACAAGTGACATCAATAAGGGATCATAGTTTTCACCTGGATTCACCTGGTCAGTCAATGTTGAAAGAGAAGGTGTTCTTAATGTTTTGAGAGTGATCATAAAACTATTGCAAATTAATCAGGGGTTATAAAAGAGGCTGACTTGGTGAACAAAACACGTATTTATTGTTATAGGTGTTGATTTAATCTAGGCTGAATGTTAGCTTTAGTCTGTGAAATGTATCAACTGGAGTCTGGTAGGACTGAAACTGTGTCATGGGAAGTCTATTAATGGCTCTGTGCAGGTGTGGGCCACTGATCTCAGAGAGAAGTATATTTTCAGAGGCAATTTCCAGAGGTCCATTTATCCTCCGAAGAAAACCCATTAGAAACATAGAGCCGTGGAAAGCTGCAACACTGCGCGGTTTATTCTACCTAGCCAGGAGACTCCTCAAAGGGTGTGTGCAGCCTCTTCATACCCCACTGTGTCTCTGTGGGGTTCTCTCTACAGGATTAAAGAACAGTACAGACCAATAGGGGGTCACCAGAGGTTAAATAACTCATCTGCGCAGAGTCATCAGTAGAATACTTAAAACATACAGAGTCAATGTGCGGGGGCACCGGTTAGTTGAGGTAGTATGTACATGTAGGTAGAGTTAATTAAAGTGACTATGCATAGATGACAACAGAGAGTGGCAGTGGTGTGGAGAGGGGAGGGGGGCAATGTGAATAGTCTGGGTAGCCATTTGACTAGATGTTCAGGAGTCTTATAGCTTGGGGATAGAAGCTGTTAAGAAGCCTCTTGGACCTAGACTTGGCGCTCCGGTACCGCTTGTCGTGTGGTAGCAGAGAGAACAGTCTATGACTAGGGTGACTGGAGTCTTTCAGGGCCTTCCTCTGACACCGCATGGTATAGAGGTCCTGGATGGCAGGAAGCTTGGCCCCAGTGATGTACTGGACCGTTCGCACTACCCTCTGTAGATTATGGTCTTTAGCTTTGTATGTACAGCTGAAGTCGGAAGTTTACATACACCTTAGTCAAATATTTTTAAACTCCGTTTTTCACAATTCCTGACATTTAATCCTAGTAAAAATTCCCTGTTTTAGGTCAGTTAGGATCACCACTTTATTTTAAGAATGTGAAATGTCAGAATAATAGTATAGAGAATGATTTATTTCAGCTTTTAGTTCTTTCATCACATTCCCAGTGGGTCAGAAGTTTACATACACTCAATTAGTATTTGATAGCATTGCCTTTAAATTGTTTAACTTGGGTCAAACATTTCGGGCAGCCTTCCACAAGCTTCACACAATAAGTTGCATGAATTTTGGCCCATTGCTCCTGACAGAGCTGGTGTAACTGAGTCAGGTTTGTAGGCCTCCTTGCTCGCACACGCTTTTCCAGTTCTGCCCACAAATGTTCTATAGGGTTGAGGTCAGGGCTTTGTGATGGCCACTCTAATACCTTGACTTTGTTGTCCTTAAGCCATTTTTCCACAACTTTGGAAGTATGCTTGGGGTCATTGTCCATTTGGAAGACCCAATTGCGACCAAGCTTTAACTTCCTGACCGATGTCTTGAGATGTTGCTTCAATACATCCACATAATTTTCCTCCCTTATGATGCCATCTATTTGTGAAGTGCACCAGTCCCTCCTGCAGCAAAGCACCCCCACAACATGATGCTGCCACCCCCATGCTTCACGTTTGGGATGGTGTTCTTCGGCTTGCAAGCCTCCCCCTTTTTCCTCCAAACAAAACAATGGTCATTATGGCCAAACAGTTCTATTTTAGTTTCATCAGACCAGAGGACATTTCTCCAAAAAGTACGATCTTTGTCCCCATGTGCAGTTGCAAACCGTCGTCTGGATTTTTTATTGCGGTTTTGGAGCAGTGGCTTCTTCCTTGCTGAGCGGCCTTTCAAGTTATGTCGATATAGGACTCGTTTTACTGTGGATATAGATACTTTTGTACCTCTTTCCTCCAGCATCTTCACAAGGTCCTTTGCTGTTGTTCTGGTATTGATTTGCAGTTTTCGCACCAAAGTACGTTTATCTCTAGGAGACAGAACGTCTCTCCTTCCTGAGCGGTATGACGGCTGCATGGTCCCATGGTGTTTGTACTTGTGTACTATTGTTTGTACAGATGAACGTGGTACCTTCAGGCATTTGGAAATTGCTCCCAAGGGTGAACCAGATTTGTGGAGGTCTAGAATCTTTTTTTCTGAGGACTTGGCTGATTTCTTTTCATTTTCCCATGATGTAAAGCAAAGAGGCACTGAGTTTGAAGGTAGGCCTTGAAATACATCCACAGGTACACCTCCAATTGACTCAAATGATGTCAATTAGCCTATCAGAAGCTGCTAAAGCCATGACATCCTTTTCTGGAATTTTCCAAGCTGTTTCAAGGCACAGTCAACTTAGTGTATGTAAACTTCTGACCCACTGGAATTGTGATACAGTGAATTATAAGTGAAATAATCTGTCTGTAAACAATTGTTGGAAAAATTACTTGTGTCATGCACAAAGTAGATGTCCTAACCGACTTGCCAAAATTATAGTTTGTTAACAAGAAATTTGTGGAGTGGTTGAAAAACTAGTTTTAATGACTCCAACCTAAGTGTATGTAAACTTCCGACTTCAACTGTACATATTATTAAGTACTGATGAAAATGTAACAAAGTCATCTTGACCACACGTTCAGATTCAAAGCTAAAAAAAGTGTCTGCTTTGAATGCAGGTCTATAAGGCAATATAACATGAAGGTAGTATCATCATCATTAGTATTTATAAGCCCAAGCTATGTGAAGGAGGTATCTATAGGGTCCATAGGATCTTTACGGAAAAATGTATTGTCTAACAGAAATTGCTGCATAACTTGCCAAATAAAACATTTATTAGACAACTAGGATAGCATTAAGCTCAACATGTTACAATTTCATTATCACAATACCACCATCACAGACGGAAAGCATACAGCAATGTGACAGGTGTAGTAACCATTACACAGAGTATATTTAACAATGTATTCGGGTTATATCCTAAGGCCAAGCTGAGCCATCCTCTAGGTGGACAGTCCACCAGAGAGAAGGGTGATTATGAAGTCACCCTCTTCCCTGGTTGTTTACACTTGGCAGTGACTGCTCTCTGCCATCTTCCTCTTCCTCTTATCTGTGGCCTCCAAGCACATCTTACCACACTGTTAGAGCATGTCCCAGTTTGACCGCTAAGTCTGATGAATCCCACTGAGCACAACAGTCTCTCTGGCAATGGTTGGACAGGCTCCTTCTATCTATGCCATAGGTATGTAGGCCTGGGGTGGGGTGGGGTCGTCCTCACCTGTCCATGGAGCTGCATCTGTAGGGGGACAGAACACCATCACTAGCTCTACCTTATACGTACTCAATTTTACATAGGCTATCTTCTCTACATTTTACAGAGTGGGATGAAATACAACACAAAGGCAATATTTTGACACAGAAAATCTCATCTTAATGGATAAACCCATACAGACTATAGGCCTATTGTTGTCCACTTTTGACCTTGTAAAAAAAATGACATGCTCAAAATTACTGAATAAAACAGAGATTATTCAATTAAAAATATCGAACTGTTAACGATGGACTTACCAAATTGATATGGGAGCTAAAACATCAACCTTTCATTTGGAAGACGCAACATCCGCTGTCATTCAACAAGTAGCCTAAAAGCACACAATGGAAAACGTCCGGTAGCATCAATTCATAAATGTGTTGGCTAAAAACAAACAATATTACAAGGAATGTCACCAAATGCCACTGTCCAACAAAAGCCATTGATGCCATTACAAGCCCCGTTTAAATGGCAGCAGTTCGATCAATACTGTTTCCTTACCTTGGACAGTTCTGTTACCTCGATAAGTGACCTTCGCTTGTTTAAATGTAGTCATTGTCGGCGTCTCGGCATATATACCAGAGGATGACGTATAGAATGAGCAGGATGGCGAAGAGAAACAAAGCAATGAATATGGCTTTGGTGACAGGGGACACCGACTGCATGGCAGGGAGGACGTTTGAGCGGAGCTGTGTAGACGGTGGAGCTCTCAGACATCTCTGGTGATCAGGATGCAGGAGGCTTCTCCAGTGCCACAGCGCATCTAATATCAGACGACTGGCAGTGCCCATCAACCTTTCGCAGCAGTGCCAATATAAAAACAAGGTGCTTAATGTATGGTATTAAAACTGTAACCAATTGTTTGCCTCCAACTCAATTAGCTAAGCTACAAGGAGGTAGGTAGCCTATATCCATCTTCTCAATAATAATACAATATCAAAAAGATTCAATGCATCACTCCATTACTTAGAATAATTTAAAATATGTATTTTTTTTATTTATTCACAGTGGATTATGGTCTTTAGCTTTGTTTGACTGGGTCTGAGACTGCCCTCTCAAGATGAATCAGGTTAATAGGTGATGCTGGATTACTCAGAAACATCATCCTCATATTCAGATTCATCTTCTTCCTCCTCCCCCTCATCTGAGGGAAAACTGCTCTGATGGCTGTGGTCTGTTAGGAGTGTTGAGGTAGTATGAATGGGGACTTTTTGTCTTGGGCATGGGCACCGGTGGGGAGTGGGCTGGGACAAACTGTTTTTTAGCATGTTCTCAGTGGGTACAGGAAGTGATGCAGGTGCAGGTGATGCCATCATATCAGTGGGTGACACCACAGTGGGTAATGTGACTGAAGTAAGGGGTGCCAGTGGGTTATCTGGGACAGCTCCCTCTAAGCGACAGACACGCCCCACAAGCATCTCCACCAGCTGAGTGGCATGCCTCGGATCAGTCTTGATCTTCAGGGTGAATTTGGCCTGGGTGTCTCTCTCTGGTCCATCACCTGCTGAGATGATCTATATTTCAGTCAGTTTCCTGCAAAACATCAGACAGACTTTGTTAACCTATGCATTGCATGCTCACATATGGTCTATGTTAAAAAAATATATATATGCCTCCACGTCATTGTGACCCTTTAGCTACCAGACTTTGATCCGATGAGGTCATCCCTCTCTTACTCTGCTGTAGTCCTCTGCGTTCTATTGTTTCTGACGACCCAGCATACTGCTCTCAGCGCCAGGAGGACGAGGAGCAGAACCGCCACATAGATGATGAAGACGTCTGAAGATAACCCACTGGGACGCTGTTGCATACGTGTCCCCGCTGGCACTCGTGTCTGAGTTGTCTTGAGGACGGGCAGCCTAGTGGAATAGTGCCAGTAAGACTGTGTGTGACATATGCGAGGCACATATGTCGGTTCCCTACTCGCTCCCTCAGTCACATCCATGTGTTAGTGAAGGGTTAATGACAGCATACCTTACCATGCCTCCTGGCCATTATGTTTGATCTGATCACACACATATTCTCATGTAGCCTTTATCGTTCTACCTCTATTGGTTACTAATTATCCATCACCATCAGCATTTCAGAACTAAAGAAACAAACTGATTGCAAAATAAGAAGAGGCTGATAGACATCGGCATGGTAGATTCCATAGTTGCCATGGCACCGTGAGGTAGCCTAGGCAGAGAGCTCAGTATATTTTGTACATTTTGTACCGACCAACCGACAGACAGGTAATGCAGCTTTTTGTTTAATCTGTTTGGAAGAATTACAGCGAGGACTGCATTCTGTTTCCAGAGGTAGCAGAGGAAGTTCAGGGACTGTTCAGGGAATGCTCCTAACCACCGCCAAGATGTGGTGGCTTTTCATGTGCTTTTCAGCAGCCGTTGCATCACCCAGGTGGAGAACCAGTACCAGAGGGGCGGCTCCAATGGAGTGACTGACCATTCAGAGAAGCAGGTGTGGTGGGCTGTTGAAGATCTCCAGGCCTGTTTTTTCAGACTTTCTTTGTTTCTCCTTGGCTGTCCCATCGATGCCCCCTCCACTGAACCTACACTGCCTTCCCAGCCAAAACTGCCTCAAATGCCGACCGACTTTCAATCTCCATCGTTTACAGTTGAAGTCGGAAGTTTACATACACCTTAGCCAAATACATTTAAACTCAGTTTTTCACAATTCCTGACATTTAATCCTTGTAAAAATCCCTGTTTTAGGTCAGTTAGGATCATCACTTTATTTTAAGAATGTGAAATGTCAGAATAATAGCGGAGAGAATGATTTATTTCAGCTTTTATTTCTTTCATCACATTCCCAGTGGGTCAGAAGTTTACATACACTCAATTAGTATTTGGTAGCATTGCCTTTAAATTGTTTAACTTGGGTCAAACGTTTCAGGTAGCCTCCACAAGTTGGGTGAATTTTGGCCCTATCCTCCTGACAGAGCTGGTGTAACGGAGTCAGGTTTTTAGGCCTCCTTGCTCGCACATGCTTTTTCAGTTCTGCCCACACATTTTCTATAGGATTGAGGTCAGGGCTTTGTGATGGCCACTCCAATTCCTTGACTTTGTTGTCCTTCAGCCATTTTGCCACAACTTTGTAAGTATGCTTGGGGTCATTGTCCATTTGGAAGACCCATTTGCGACCAAGCTTTAACTCCTGACTGATGTCTTGAGATGTTGCTTCAATATATCCACATATTTTCCCTCCTCATGATGCCATCTATTTTGTGAAGTACACCAGTACCTCCTACAGCAAATCACACCCACAACATGATGCTGCCACCCCCGTACTTCACGGTTGGGATGGTGTTCTTCGGCTTGCAAGCCTCCCCCTTTTTCCTCCAAACATAACGATGGCCATTATGGTCAAACAGTTCCATTTTTGATTCATCAGACCAGAGGACATTTCTCCAAAAAGTATTATCTTTGTCCCCATGTGCAGTTGCAAACCGTAGTCTGGCTTTTTTATGGCGGTTTTGGAGCAGTGGATTCTTCCTTGCTGAGCGGACATTCAGGTTATCTTAATATAGGACTCCTTTTACTGTGGAAAAAATACTTTTGTACCTGTTTCCTCCAGCATCTTCACAAGGTCCTTTGCTGTTTGATTGATTTGCATTTTTGGAACCAAAGTACGTTCATCTCTAGGAGACAGAACGCGTCTCCTTCCTGAGCGGTATGACGGCTGTGTGGTTCTATGGTGTTTATACAGGTGTACTATTGTTTGTACAGATGAACGTGCTCCCAAGGATGAACCAGAGGATGAACCAGAGGTCTACAATATATTTTCTGAGGTCTTGGCTGATTTATTTTGATTTTCCCATGATGTCAAGCAAAGAGGCACTGAGTTTGAAGGTAGGCCTTGAAATACATCCACAGGTACACCTCCAATTGACTCAAATGATGTCAATTAGCCTATCAGAAGCTTCTAAAGCCATGACATCATTTTCTGGAATTTCCCAAGCTGTTTAAAAGACACAGTCAACTTAGTATATGTAAACTTCTGACCCAATGGAATTGTGATACAGTGAATTGTAAGTGAAATAATCTGTCTGTAAACAATTGTTGGAAAAATGACTTGTGTCATGCACAAAGTAGATGTCCTGAACCGACTTGCCAAAATTATAGATTGTTAACAAGAAATTTGTGGAGTGGTTGAAAAACGACTTTTAATGACTCCAACCTAAGGGAATGTAAACTTCTGACTTCAACTGTACGTGTTATGTTTGTTGTTTAACTTTTTAATGAGGCTTTGAGATTCTTCTTTACAGGGCACCATTTACTCAGAGAGCCAATCTGTCCTCAGAGCCGTGAGAGCAGAGTGTCTGACTGTCACTGTTTTTTAATGTAAGAAAAGCTCTAAATGGTGCAATATTCATAAGGGAACCCTGAATGAAAAACTCTTGTAAAAAGATAGCAGCAACGTTATTTTTAAATCCATTTTATTATTTTTATCAGATAAGCTCTTGAATCTAAATTTGGTTTCAAATTCTAGCAGGATTTAATTTTAAGGATACCTCATTTTCTAAGCAAAGGCAATTCCACAGTAACAGAATTAAGCGGAAGCTCAGATTTTTCACTTTGAAATGTTTACAAAAAAACAACAACATTGATTTCAAAGTTTAACAAACCATACAACTCTCTGCACAATAACTACTTTGAACAACGTGCACAGTAAATAAAAAAATAATTTACTTGAAAAATCTGTTACCAAACTTTGTATCTGCACAGTTCTTCCTGTAAATGTGTTTTTGTAAAATTTTCTGTGGAAATTGTGAAAAGTATTCAGACCCCTTGACTTTTTCCCCATCAGGTTGGATGGGGAGCATCGCTGCACAGCTATTTTCAGGTCTCTCCAGAGATGTTTGATTGGGTTCAAGTCTGGGCTTTGGCTGGGCCACTCAAGGACATTCAGAGACTTGTCCCGGAGCCAGTCCTGCGTTGTCTTGGCTGTGTGCTTAGGATCGTTGTCTCGTTAGAATGTGAACCTTCACCCCCAGTCTGAGGTCCTGTGTGCTCTGGAGCAGGTTTTCATCAAGGATCTCTCTGTACTTTTCTCTGTTCATCTTTCCCTCAATCCTGACTAGTCTCCCAGTCCCTACATAATGATGCTGCCACCACTATGCTTCACCGTAGGGATGGTGCCAGGTTTCCTCCAGATGTGACGCTTGGCATTCAGGCCAAAGAGTTCAATTTCGGTTTCATCAGACCAGAGAATGTTGTTTCTGATGGTCTGAGAGCCCTTTAGGTGCCTTTTAGCAGACTCCAAGTTGGCTGTCATGTGCCTTTTACTGAGGAGTGGCTTCCGTCTGGCCACTCTACAATAAAGGCCTGATTGGTGGAGAACTGCAGAGATAGTTGTTCTTCTGGAACATTCTCCCATCTCCTCAGAGGAACTCTGGAGCTCGGTCAGAGTGACCATCGGTTTCTTGGTCACCTCCCTGACCAAGGCCCTTCTCCCCCCATTGCTCAGTTTGTCCAGGCGGCCAGCTCTAGGAAGAGTCTTGGTGGTTCCAAACTTGTACCATTTAAGAATGATGGAGGCCACTGTGTTCTTTGGGACCTTCAATGCTGCAGAAATTTGTTGGTACCCTTCCCCAGATCTGAGCTCTACAGACAATTCCTTTGACCCCATGGCTTGGTTTTTGCTCTGACATGCACTGTCAACTGTGGGTCCTTATATAGACAGGTGTGTGCCTTTCCAAATCATGTCCAATCAACGGAATTTATCACAGGTGGACTCCAATCAAGTTGTAGAAACAGCTCAAGGATGATCAATGGAAACAGGATGCACCCGAGCTCAATTTTGAGTCTCATAGCAAAGGGTAATGTTGGCCGGATGTCTTTTGGGTGGTGGACCATTCTTGATACACATGGAAATCTGTTGAGTGGGAAAAACCCAGCAGAGTTGCAGTTCTTGACACAAACAGGTGTGCCTTGCACCCACTACCATACCCCTATCAAAGGCACTTACATATTTTGTCTTTCCCATTTACCCTCTGAATGGCACACATACACAAGCCATGTCTCAATTGTCTTAAGGTTTAAAAATCATTATTTAACCTGTCTCCTCCCCTTCATCTACGCTGATTGAAGTGGATTTAACAAGTGACATCAATAAGTGCTCATAGCGTTCACCTGGTCATTCTATGTCATGGAAAGAGCAGGTGTTCTTCATTTTTTGTATACTCATATTTCTGCTGTTTGGAAGAGAATAGGAAGTTATGCAGAAAATGTGTTGGTAGTACAGGATGTTTGTGCACATGGAAGTGAGTGTTTTATGTTTACTAATGAGGCAATACAAATGTGATGTTACTAAAATGAAAGGGCATTTAGTTAAAAGGGCCCACTTTTTTCATAATTTGATATAAATCATTATTCAAATTACAAAAATGTGACTGACAATGATATTTTAGTCAAAATGACTGACTTGACTAAATCTAAAAAAAGAATGCCAAAATTACAGCAGTATTTATGTCTGTAATAAAACCCTTTTGTTAGGAAAAACTAATTCTGATTGTCTGGGCCTGACTCCCCAGTGGGTGGACGTATGGACTCGCAGGCCAAGCCATGGCTGCGCCCCTACCTAGTCATGTGAAATCCAACAATTATGGTCTAATGAATTTATTTCTATTGACTGATTTCCTTCTATGAACTGTAATTCAGTAAAATCTTTTAAATTGTTGCATGTTGAGTTCATATTTTTGTTCGGTGTAATTTCCCCCCCAAAAATTGCATAATAATTTCAGACCCCACTGTACTTCCTCCGACTGAAATTTGGAATTAGCTGTTGTGACACATCTTAGTGCTTTCATTGAGGTAATGGCAATAACGCCAGATTCAAAAGATTCATCAAATGATTTTTACACATTTGTTTCTGATACCCCCAAGTGTTCTAAAATGGAGAATGAAATAACTTGATGGTCCATGTTAATAGTATCTTAAAATATCCTGTGTGAATCCATTTGACTTTGTGACTTCTCCCAATCCCCCTTCACCGATGGGTATGGCGGCTCGCGCAGCGAGTTTGCTTCACAAAAGTGTCTCCCTCAGAAATATTAGTGAATACCGCTGCTCTAAGGCCAACAATGTTAGAAAAACCAATCCGCAAATCCGCTATAGGGCATTTGAGTACAGAGCTTATTCAGAATTCAATGACTTTAGACTGATGGTCTAAAGATGATTATAACGAACGCACATTGAAAATATGAAATCCATATACTGTTGAAGTCAGAAGTTTACATACACTTAGGTTGGAGTCATTAAAACTCGTTTTTCAAACATTCCACACATTTCTTGTTAACAAACTACAGTTTTGGCAAGTCGGTTAGGACATCTACTTTGTGCATGACATAAGTAATTTTTCCAACAATTGTTTACGGACAGATTATTTCACTTACAATTCACTGTATCACAATTCCATTGGGTCAGAAGTTTACATACACTAGGTTGACTGTGTCTTTTAAAAAGATTGGAAAATTCCAGAAAAGGATGTCATTGCTTTAGAAGCTTCTGATAGGCTAAGTGGCATCATTTGAGTCAATTGGAGGTGTACCTGTGGATGTATTTTAAGGCCTACCTTCAAACTCAGTGCCTCTTTGCTTGACATCATGGGAAAATCAAAAGAAATCAGCCAAGACCTCAGAAAATAAATTGTAGACCTCCACAAGTCTGGTTCATCCTTGGGAGCACGTTCATCTGTACAAACAATAGTACACAAGTATAAACACCATAGGACCACGCAGCTGTCATACCGCTCAGGAAGGAGACGCGTTCTGTCTCCTAGAGATGAACGTACTTTGGTGCAAAAAGTGCAAATCAATCCCAGAACAACAGCAAAGGACCTTGTGAAGATGCTGGAGGAAACAGGTACAAAAGTATTTATTTCCACAGTAAAACGAGTCTTATATCAACATAACCTGAAAGTCCGCTCAGCAAGGTAAAATCCACATGGGGACAAAGATCGTACTTTTTGGAGAAATGTCCTCTGGTCTGATGAAACAAAAATAGAACTGTTTGGCCATAATGACCATCGTTATGTTTGGAGGAAAAAGGGGGAGGCTTGCAAGCCAAAGAACACCATCCCAACCGTGAAGCACGGGGGTGGCAGCATCATGTTGTGGGTGTGCTTTGCTGCAGGAGGCTTGGTCGCAAATGGGTCTTCCAAATGGACAATGACCCCAAGCATATTTCCAAAGTTGTGGCAAAATGGCTTAAGGACAAGAAAGTCAAGGTATTGGAGTGGCCATCACAAAGCCCTGACCTCAATCCTGTAGAAAATTTGTGGGCAGAAGTGAAAAAACATGTGCGAGCAAGGAGGCCTATAAAACCTGACTCAGTTACACCAGCTCTGTCAGGAGGAATGGGCCAAAATTCACCCAACTTGTTGTGGAAGGCTACCTGAAACGTTTGACCCAAGTTAAACAATTTAAAGGCAATGTTACCAAATACTAATTGAGTGTATTTAAACTTCTGACCCACTGGGAATGTGATGAAAGAAATAAAAACTGAAATAAATCATTCTCTCCACCATTATTCTGACATTTCACATTCTTAAAATAAAGTGGTGATCCTAACTGATCTAAGACAGGGAATTTTTACTAAGATTCAATGTCAGGAATTGTGAAAAACTGAGTTTAAATGTATTTGGTTAAGGTGTATGTAAACTTCCGACTTCAACTGTATCTACTCCATTTACATCTTATGGGATCTCTAACGTGTCACAGATGAGTCTTCACCACAGTGGCCTGTCACATGGTTACTGTTGGCAACATCCTTGGGTTGTGGCAACTGATGGTGGTCAGGGCTGGTTGGGGGGAGCTGGTGACCAGGGATGGAAGGGGACTGGTGGTCAGAGCCAGGAAGGAAAAGCTGCAGGTCAGGGGAGAGTTTCTTGCTGACCCTCCTGCAGGCGCTGAAGAATATACTGTACGGGACAAAGGAGAGGAGGAACCCCAGCCAGGTAGAAGGCCATGTAGTAATCCCCAAAGTGGTCATGGTCTGTCATGGAGTAGTCCTGTGAAGACATACTACTCAGTATCACACAGAGAGGCATCATTGAGGAGCACTTCATGATGATTCATTCACAACTGACAAAAGCAGTGTCAAAGATAAACCAATTGTACAATAAGGCTCGTGTGTGTATAGAGTAGGACGATTTTAACAATAGATCAACTAAAGTTTACAACAGGGTGTATGTGATAAAAAAGCACACATCAAATTAGTGACCCATTTTATTACAGTCCGAAATGAGGTGAAGGCAGGGTAGACCTGCGAGGGGGGGTCCGGCGGTCATTGGGAGGGCCATGAGGCCCAGCAGGTAGCCAATGGCCTGGGAAGCTCTCAGGGAGCCCACCAGTTCAAAGGCCACAGGGGCCATGAAGCTGACGGAGCAGCCATCACACAGCCCCCCCTGCAGTAGACACACTACAACCAGCCCTTCAAACCTGACACACAGAGGAACCAGCATAGACGCCAAGCCCAGCACCATGAAGGAGCCTATCTGGAGGATGATGACAAGGACAGGGTTAAAGAGGTTTGGCCACCACTGTTTCCTTCTAATCCTACTCAACATCGAGTCCTAAGGACAACCTCTGACACCACATAATCCTGTTCAACATCGAGTTCTAAGGACAACCTCAGACACCACATAATGTTTTTTGGAGCAGGTTAGGAGAATTAGCGTAGCAGGTTAGGAGACTGAGTTAGCTAAATTGCTCTCCTAACCTGCTACGAAAAGTCACAACCCAATGAAGGAGGACTGCGTTCCAATCTTGTTCACAGTAGTTCCTATGTTCTCTTGGATGTGGTTGACTGCAGAAATATCTTGCATACCCCTTGGAGCAGATCTCCCATCCTGCTAAACAGCAGGTGGACCATGTCAGAGAATACCCCAATGCACAGCAGCAGGACCCACTCCTTCACTGGGCTCTCAACAAACTGCTCCTACACAAAAGTTATCTGACAAGAGACATCAATAGGATACACTGAATCAACGGGCAGCTTTTGTAGAACGACCAATATTAACAACAGTATGGCCGGGATTCAGAAAGGCAATGATCTCATGTTCGCAGAGATCACATTCACGTTAGACGCTGCAGATGTCAGATTAATCGTAAATTACCTTTAAATGTCAAGCTTGCTAAAACACGCCTTAGACTGAATCCCAGCGAAGGTCAGAACGGTCAAAAATATTTAGACACAAAGGCACAAAGACTGCTGGAAGTAGCGTGTCTGGATCACCAGGGAAGGCAGGAAGGCAAAGGAGGAGCCACAGCCAAACAGAACCCCATGGGTGAAGTACCACAAACCCTTGAACACAAAAAACAACATGTTTAGAATTTATTACATCAAATTAATGTACAAAATGTATGAATAGATTTGATTGAATTCTTGAAAATAAATAACAATTATATCACTAGGATTTGCAGATTAACCAGTTTTCCTTTGTGCAATAATTTATGAGAGAAAATATGGTAGACTAGAATTCTCCTAAATTACATGGGTGATCGAAATTGTCCAAAGAAAGTCACCCTGTGGACAATTGTCCAAAGAAAGTGATCTGTGGACATGCTGACCAGGAGGCAGCGGTGTAAAGTACAAATACGTTAAAGTACTACTTAAGTATTTGTTGGGGGGGTCTGGATCCAGGTCAGGATCTGGATTTGCATGGGCACATGGGACAGTCTGAGATGATGGACCTTTGTCTTCCTCTGTATCAAAGTCAAAACAACTCCCATTGCTTTTAATTTCTCCATGCTCGTGATATAAATACATCCATAAGACAGTTCAGCAACATTTCATTGCAAGAGCAACAACATACACTTGGAGGACAGTCATCCTGACCGGCCACATGATGGTGCCAAATAACATACATCAAATACAATACTGTAAAAAAAATACCAAACATCTTTATAGCTATAGAGAAGCAAAATTGTATTAAACATAACATAACATTAGTTGAACACCATTCAATGCATTAAATTTTAACAGGTCGGGGAATTCTATGCAAAGCACTTAAAAGATACATTCGACTGGATGCAATGGCATCAAACTAAAACTACAAAAACCGACTCCAATAAGTATACTTTGTGATATAAATGAAAGACATGTGGAAAGTAAACAAACTGGAAAGAGCTATGGCATTTTTTAAGTCTATACTGTGTAACGTAAAACCTGGAGTTTTACATTACGTAAATGGTTTGGTAAGAACACTTCATATTCTACTGAGTAACATATCGATACATAAGAGATGAATACCAGCATACAAGTCAATACAATTCTGTCTTGAATATGAATTTACACACTGCTTTACTGTCTCATCCTCATTTTGTGTCTGTGCGTGGGTGTGTGCTTGCGTGTGTTTGAGCATGTTTGCATGGGTGTTTCAAATAAGTGTGAACACCTGTCTAACTCGTATCTCTTTATCATTTGTCTGCCCAAAGGAAATGCTTGCAAAGGCTATACTACTGGTTCTCTCTTGTTTTATTGAAATGACTGCGAGCAGAGACTCCTTTGGAATATTCCATCAGTTTGTGCAGGGGACCGAAAGGCATCATTTCCCCATCTCTGGCTTTCCACCTAAGAGACAGAGAGAAGATCAATATATGCAATGATCCTTCACCAGTATTTCAGTGCTTACTAGACAGTTTTGTGCGCGTGTGTGTGTATACTCACTTTCTCCATAGTGCCCACCCAAACAGAGACAGGATCAACATAGAGATGATGATCCCGATGACCACGGCACAGCCCACTACAGCATCTGACTCTGTATCTAGGGAAAGAGATGGGTTAAGATACTCCTTCTTACAGGAAATACACAGAGTGTACAAACCATTATGAAAAGCTATTATCCCTTATTGATTTAAATCCACTTCAATCAGTCAAGATGAAGGGGAGGAGACAGGTTAAATGAAGGATTTTTTAACTTTGAGACAATTGAGATATGGATTGTGTATGTGTGCCATTCAGAGGGTGAGTGGGCGAGACAAAAGATTTAAGTGCCTTTGAACGGGGTAGTAGGTGCCAGGCGCACCGGTTTGAGTGTGTCAAGAACTGCAACACTGCTGGGTTTTTCACCCTCAACAGTTTCCCTAGTGTATCAAGAATGGTCCACCACCCAAAGGACATGCAGACATCTTGACAACTATGGGAAGCATTGGAGTCAACAAGGGCCAGCATCCCTGTGGAATGCTTTTAACACCTTGTAGAGTCCATGCCCTGACGAATTGAGGCGCAACTCAATATTAGGAAGGTGTTAATGTTTTGTACACTCAGTGTATATGCATACAGTTGAAGTCGGAAGTTTACATACACCTTAGCCAAATACATTTAAACTCAGTTTTTCACAATTCCTGACATTTAATCCGAGTAAAAATGTCCTGTTTTAGGTCAGTTAGGATCACCACTTTATTCTAAGAATGTGAAATGTCAGAATAATAGTAGAGAGAATGACTTATTTCAGCTTTTATTTCTTTCCTCACATTCCCAGTGGGTCAGAAGTTTACATACACTCAGTTAGTATTTGGTAGCATTGCTTATAAATTGTTTAACATGGGTCAAATGTTTCAGGTAGCCTTCCACAAGCTTCGCACAATAAGTTGGGTGACTTTTGGCCCGTTCATCCTGACAGAGCTGGTGTAACTGAGTCAGGTTTGTAGGCCTCCTTGCTCGCATACGCTTTCTCAGTTCTGCCTTCAAATTTTCTATAGGGTTGAGGTCAGGGCTTTGTGATGGCCACTCCAATACCTTGACTTTGTTGTCCTTCAGCTATTTTGCCACAACTTTGGAAGTATGCTTGGGGTCATTGTCCATTTGGAAGACCCATTTGCGACCAAGCTTTAACTCCTGACTGATGTCTTGAGATGTTGCTTCAATTTATCCACATCATTTTCCTCCCTCATGATGCCATCTATTTTGTGAAGTGCACCAGTACCTCCTGCAGCAAAGCACCCCCACAACATGATGCTGCCACCCCCGTACTTCACGGTTGGGATGGTGTTCTTCGGCTTGCAAGCCTCTCCCTTTTTCCTCCAAACATAACGATGGTCATTATGGCCAAACAGTTCTATTCTTGTTTCATCAGACCAGAGGACATTTCTCCAAAAAGTATTATCTTTGTCCCCATGTCGTCTGGATTTTTTATGGCGGTTTGGAGCAGTGGCTTCTTCCTTGCTGAGCAGCCTTTCAGGTTATGTCAATATAGGACTTGTTTTACTGTGGATATAGATACTTTTGTACCTCTTTCCTCCAGCATCTTCACAAGGTTCTTTGCTGCTGTTCTGGGATTGATTTGCACTTTTTGCACCAAAGTATGTTCCTTTCCAGGAGACAGAACGCTTTCCTTCTTGAGCGGTATGACGGCTGCGTGGTCCCATGGTGTTTATACTTGCGTACTATTGTTTGTACAGATGAACGTGGTACCTTCAGGCGTTTGGAAATTGCTCCCAAGGATGAACCAGACTTGTGGAGGTCTACAATATCTTTTCTGAGGTCTTGGCTGATTTCTTTTGATTTTCCCATGATGTCAAGCAAAGAGGCACTGAGTTTGAAGGTAGGCCTTGAAATACATCCACAGGTACACCTCCAATTGACTCAAATGATGTCAATTAGCCTATCAGAAGCTTCTAAAGCCATGACATAATTTTCTGGAATTTCCAAGCTGTTTAAAAGACACAGTCAACTTTGCGTATGTAAACTTCTGACCCAATGGAATTGTGATACAGTGAATTGTAAGTGAAATAATCTGTCTGTAAACAATTGTTGGGAAAAATTACTTAAGTCATGCACAAAGTAGATGTCCTAACCGACTTGCCAGAACTATAGTTTGTTAACAAGAAATTTGTGGAGTGGTTGAAAAACATGTTTTAATGACTCCAACCTAAGAGTATGTAAACTTACGACTTCAACTGTATATACAGGGGGGAAAATATGCATGGAGGAGAACAAACAGGCAAATCTATGAATTGAATTTAAGGATATACACCAGGAGATGATTTCTGTATGGAGAAATCTGTTACCTGAGTGACAGGACCAACAGCTCCAGTCACTCCAGAAGCCTCTGTCAGCACAGTAGTGGTGCATCCTAGACCTGACCCGGAAGCACTTCCTCTGGGCACCATCCATTGAGAGAGAAGTCAGCATCATCTCATTGGTTACGTTCCTCTGCTGCTGGTGACAGGAACGATATCAGATCTGAACAAAACTTCAGACAGATTTTGTCTATTCTTTAACCAATAATATTATTATTTTCTTCTTCAAAGGTTATCTCAATATCTTAAATTAGGTTATCTTCAATGACGTTATGTGTCAAAACAAAAGGAGAACTATGTTCAGTACAGTATGTGCCTGCATTATCTGAGATCATGCATTTCTGTCTTTACTATACCTTGCAGACTGAGCAATGGCCAAGTTGCTATGCTACCTGTTATCTCAGGGAATTACACAATGTTTTGACACATAACGTCATTGAAGATAACCTAATTGAAGATATTGAGAGACAGGTTCAAGAAGGACATCCAGCCAAAGAAGAACATCCAGACAGGTTAAAGAAGGACATACCAACAAAGGCTGCCCGCCTACGCCCTCCTCTCTGGCTTCCACTTCATACTCAAGGCAGTGCCTGGGAATCCTCTCGTTGGGCAAGTCCCACTGCACCTGGAGCCTCCTGTCTGGACTAGCTTCCAGATGCACTGTCTCAATGGCTGCAGGTTTCACTAGAATACAGAGAGGCCCAAAGGAGTCAATGGATTGTTTACAAAGAAAACAGAACGGAGAACCCATAATGATGTCATTGCAAGTACTGGTGGGTGTAGGAGAGATTAGACTGTGCAGATAATATCTGTTTGGATGTGCTATGAACAAAGGACATGATGAAAAATAACATTATGTGCAGCTGAAGAATGTTTATGGGAGAAAAATATAGCAGTATTGCATTGAATAGGTGAGGCTTATCATGCCTTGTTGTGAAGTTGAGTACCATAATTCTGAATTTGCAGGGAGAAGAACGCCGACCTCAAGACCACCTTGGGAGAGGAGCTGTTTATGCACATGTTGAAATCACTGAATTCTGAGAGCGATTCCTCTGTGAATTTGCAGCCAGTCCTGACCCCATTGGAGTGGATGTACTGAGGACACTCCTCAGCTTGCTCCATCTCCCGATGCCTGGAGAAGCACACAGACACACTCAGGCATCAGCACGCCACATTTGTCCAGTATATAAAGGTACAGACATGTAGGTAGGCCATATATTAGGAGAGATGTTCTAATGTGCCCATTTTGGGTGACCTACCAAAAGTACAGGCTGTACTGGGAGTGGGCTGGCTCCTCCAAGCCCGTCTCCCAGGTGCACTCCATGAACTCCTTCTGATAAAACACGCAGCCAAACCCCTGGACCCTGGAGCCAACTGGGCCTGGAAGCAAATTAAAAGAGGTTAAGAGATTAATAGATGGTTGAAACTGGTCGACCAAAACGAACCGCCACATTCCGCCCCTGTCAATAATGGTGCCTGTAGAGAATTCCAGCTATACAGCGCTACCGTCATTGTTCATTCCTATATAGGATGATAAGAGGATAGAACGAATCTCGCTTTCTGTCAGCCTATTGGTGTCATTTAATCCAAACAATTCCATATCTACAAAAGCACATTGTCCTCCTGACCTCACCTGTGTTATTGGGTGGCAGGATCATCTCTGTGAAGGGGCTCTTGAGCTCAGTGCCGTTGGTGCAGGCTCCCTTCAGTAAGGTGGAGATCCGCACCCTGACCTCCTTCTCCAGGTCAAACTGAGCACGGTACCATGTCCGTACAGTCCTGATCACCTAACCATTCACAGACAATAGCACTTTAATATTATGCATACCTCAGGCACCTGGCCACTACTATGGCCTTTGAGCCATAACCACAGTTATATTGAACAGATTTAAAAAATCTCCAATATATTCATGATGTTCTCATGAATACATTCATGAATCTTTCATTCTTACTCCCTCTAAAAATGCTGTAGGCTGTGTTACATTTACAGGAAACCCCCAGAATAATCCCATTGAAGCTAAATACAGTTTACAGCTCGTCAACCACAAATCTAGACAGATTTTAGGAGATATCATTGGGAAATATTGACTTCTGATGTAAATCATAACTGGTTTCGGCAGGATGTTTATGGACGGTGTATCACGTTGCTCTGTTATTCTGTGTATAAGAATGCAGTAGCATTAGGACACACAGTCCTGTCCTGGCAGACAAGTGCAACCCTCCAGTGTGGCAGGTACACGTTTGACAATGTCTAGTTTTGTGTCCAGTGACTTACAGTCCATCTGCTCTGATATGTGTTGAAGTACTCCAGATGGTATCTCATGGAGCAGGCAGTCAAGTTGGTCAGGCTGGCTGGAGCCGTCCAGTGGATGTAGAGTGGCCCGAGGTGGCCAGGGTCATCAATCCCAACGTTCTCAGGAGGATCCACTGGAAGTCATTGAGGTACACAGTATTTTCAGGTCAAAGGTTAATAGAGCAAAGGCACCTGCAAGCTTGCAGTAAGCATTAAAAGAGGCAATCTGTGATTGGTTCATCAATTCATTATATATACTGTTGTAACCCATCCGAACCCAAAATATAAGCTTGTTTTATCTATTGTTTGTAGACAGATCTTAGGAGATATCATTGTAAACAATGTAATTGTAAATAAGCACGGAATAGCCTCAAATAACTATAATTTTGCTATCATGGATGCTCAGTCCTTGCAGCCATAACTAACACAGACAGCACACATACATCTCGCCGACGTCGGCCTTACAGCGGTATACCGTTAGTAGATTGC
Source organism: Salvelinus namaycush (assembly GCF_016432855.1). NCBI lineage: Eukaryota > Metazoa > Chordata > Actinopteri > Salmoniformes > Salmonidae > Salvelinus > Salvelinus namaycush. The sequence goes on along the minus strand of NC_052318.1, from coordinate 42,711,091 downwards.
GTTCCAATTAGAGGGTCGGCCGGAGGGCGGCTGTGGGAGGTCGAAATGCATGCGCGCTGCACAGTCACATGGAGTCAGCATCACAGAGTCGGCCGTAGAGTCAGCATGGAGTCAGCATCACAGAGTCGGCCGTAGATGTTGTAGATATTGAAATTGGGACCCAGATAGCACACATACGTCTGCCCAAAGTAGTGACGATGTATACATGATACATCGGGAAGATGTAGTATAGCAGTGTTGGCCAAAAGTTTTGAGAATGACACAAATATTAATTTCCACAAAGTTTGCTGCTTCAGTGTCTTTAGATTTTTTGTCAGATGTTACTATGGAATACTGAAGTATAATTACAAGCATTTCATACGTGTCAAAGGCTTTTATTGACAATTGCATGAAGTTGATGCAAAGAGTCAATATTTGCAGTGTTGACCCTTCTTTTTCAAGACCGCTGCTATCCGCCCTGGCATGCTGTCAATTAACTTCTGGGCCACATCCTGACTGATGACAGCCCATTCTTGCATAATCAATGCTTGGAGTTTGTCAGAATTTGTGGGGTTTTGTTTGTCCATCCACCTCTTGAGGATTGACCACAAGTTCTCAATGGGATTAAGGTCTGGGGAGTTTCCTGGCTATAGATAATATCTATGTTTGTTCCCCCAGCCACTTAGTTATCACTTTTGCCTCATGGCAAGGTGCTCCATCATGCTGGAAAAGGCATTGTTCGTCACCAAACTGTTCCTGGATGGTTGGGAGAAGTTGCTCTCGAAGGATGTGTTGGTACCATTCTTTATTCATGGCTGTGTTCTTAGGCAAAATTGTGAGTGAGCCCACTCCCTTGGCTGAGAAGCAACCCCACACATACATGGTCTCAGGATGCTTTACTGTTGGCATGACACAGGACTGATGGTAGCGCTCACCTTGTCATCAGCATATGCGAATTGCCATCATACAAACTGAGGCAGCAGACTTTGTGAAAATGAATATTTGTGTCATTCTCAAAACTTTTGGCCACGACTGTAGAGAGCATTAGCACATTGGCAAGACGTTTTGCTGATGTATGTAGAATGCCTACATTCTACAGTTCTACATCGTTTATATAAATAGGCCAGGCATCAACATTCTATTCGGATATCTCGGCGTCATTTTACCAATGTGCAAACACTCTCCAAACGACATATTCCCTACGCATTTTGATACGTCGGCCAAAGATTTGCGTGCTGACTGGCGTCGAGTGTCACAATGCGGCCTTCTCTGGATGTATAATCATTCCTCACCCGTGGGGGCCCCGTATCGCAACTTTTAGGCATAGCTTACCCATGGACAGTCAAACATTTTTAGGTCATGGTTGGCAATACTTTTATCAGAAAATATGTATAAAGCCGATAGGCTTAAATAAATGAATAAAAGCACATTTTCTGATTACAGTACTTGTCCCATGCATTCTTTTCACCTTATTTTGAAAATATATTCATCACATATTCAAATCAAATCAAATTTTATTCGTCACATGTGCCGAATACAACAGGTAATAGACCTTACAGTGAAATGCTAACTTACAAGCCCTTCACCAACATTGCAGTTTTAAGAAAAATAAGTGTTAAGAATTTATTTACCAAAATAAACTGAAGTATTTTTTTTTTTTTAAACAGGTAAATAAATAGAAAAGGTAGGTTTTCCTTTTGTCAAGGTGGGAAATAACAGTGTGGAGTGCAATAGAGATTGCGTCATGTGTGGGTTTGTTGGGGCGGTATGCAAATTGGAGTGGGTCTAGGGTTTCTGGGATAACGGTGTTGTGAGCCATGACCAGCCTTTCAAAGCACTTCATGGCTACAGATGTGAGTGCTACGGGTCGGTAGTCATTTAGGCAGGTTACCTTGGTGCTCTTGGGCACAGAGACTATGGTGGTCTGCTTGAAACATGTTGGTATTACAGACTCGGTCAGGGACAGGTTGAAAATGTCAATGAAGACACTTGCCAGTTGGTCAGCACATGCTCAGAGTACACATCATGGTAATCCGTCTGTTCCTGCAGCCTTGGGAATGTTGACCTGTTTCAAAGTCTTACTCATGTCGGCTATGGAGATCATGATCACACAGTCGTGCGGAAGAGCTAGTGCTCTCAAGCATGCTTCAGTATTGCTTGCCTCGAAGCGAGCATAGAAGTAATTTAGCTCGTCTGGTAGGCTTGAGTCATTGGCAGCTCGCGGCTGTGCTTCCCTTTGTAGTCCGTAATAGTTTACAAGCCCTGCCGCCTCTGGATGAGCATTTTCTTGTTTGCTTATGGCCTTATACAGATCGTTGAGTGCGGTCTTAGTGGCAGTATCAGTTTGTGGTGGTAAATAGACAGCTAAAAATATAGATGAAAACCCTCTTGGTAAATAGTGTGGTCTACAGCCTGCATAAGCTATATTTTTGTTAAATGTAATGTTTCTGTTTCTCTCTTCTTTGTGTAATATTTGTGTTGTGGAGAAATGACCAGGCAGGAGACGGGAGTACAGTTAGATTTCGTTTAGTCAAAACCTCTCGTGCTCCACAGTTCCCGACACAATAGTGCGCATGTGCATTTCCTATTAGGTGTAGTAACGTAACACTGCCGTAATACATCACTGCTTAGTAACAGCATAGTAACTAATATAAACAGATGTAGATCCCAGATACTACACTTTGTGCAGGAGTAATTTAAGAATTTGATGGTATAGCAATAGGTTAATACATTTGACATTAACTCTAGTCTTCCCTCTTCATTTTACCCACAAACAAAATCACTTCCAATCTATTATATTCTCATTTAGCTCAGTTGGTAGAGCATGGAGCTTTGTGGCTTCGATTCCCACAGGGGACAATTATGAAAAATGAAAAGTATAAAAATGTATTTACTCACTACTGTAACTTTTTATTATTGCCAGTATAATTTAGCAGCTTTGACATGCATCGTCCAAATAGCGGCTGAAGGGAAAATGTGATCTAATGCAGATGTCTTGGCGACATCTTGCCAATGTGCAAACGCTCTCTGTGATGCTGAGCGGCCATGTGACTGTGCAGTGCGCATTCATTCCAACCTCCCACACTCACCGCCACCCACCTAGCCATGTGCTGTCTGGATATAACCACCTATAACCACCTTGCTGTCCCCAGTCCACCTGGCCTTGCTGCTGTTCCAGTTTCAAATGTTCTGCCTGCAGTTATGGAACCCCTACCTGTCCCAGACCTGCTGTTTTCAACTCTTAATTATCGGCTATGAAAAGCCAACTGACATTTATTCCTGATTATTATTTGACCATGCTTGTCATTTATGAACATTTTGAACATCTTGGCTCTCTCTAATTCTCTCCTTCTCTCTTTCTTTCTCTCTCTCGGAGGAACTGAGCCCTAGGACCATACGTCAGGACTACCGGGCATGATGACTCCTTGCTGTCCCCAGTCCACCTGGCCTTGCTGCTGTCCCAGTTTCAACTGTTCTGCCTGCGGTTATGGAACCCCTACCTGTCCCAGACCTGCTGTTTTCAACTCTTAATTATCGGCTATGAAAAGCCAACTGACATTTATTCCTGATTATTATTTGACCATGCTTGTCATTTATGAACATTTTGAACATCTTGGCCATGTTCTGTTATAATCTCCACCCGGCACAGCCAGAAGAGGACTGGCCACCCCTCATAGCCTGGTTCCTCTCTAGGTTTCTTCCTAGGTTTTGGCCTTTCTAGGGAGTTTTTCCTAGCCACCGTGCTTCTACACCTGCATTGCTTGCTGTTTGGGGTTTTAGGCTGGGTTTCTGTACAGCACTTCGAGATATTAGCTGATGTACGAAGGGCTATATAAAATAAACTTGATTGATTGATATATAGCCTATATAGTACAGTGTATTTGACAGCCCATTACATTCTTGTACAAACATAATTTTGAACGGAAATCTGCCTGGGATTATGAGATATTACACAGTAAAACAGTGATTAATGAATGGAAAGACACCTGCAGAGACTAACCTGTAAATTCTTGTGACTTGATGCACTGACTCCAATCAGATATAAGCATTAATATGGCTGTAAACTGCCACGTTTTACTCTTCAACATTCTTCTGGCCCCTGGAACATCATGAGAATGTAATTGTAGAATTTACTATTGATAAATCAATCATATCTATCCAGTGTTGGGGAAGCTACAGTACTAAGATACCAAGTTTACTAAAATACCAATTACTAAACACTGGAAGAAGTTAAGCTACAATAAAACTACAAATAAGTAACACATTGTTTACTTAACTAAAGTCACTTTGAAAAAGTAGTTCACCACATCCAAACTACTTCGTGAAAAAATGATCAAATTTTAATCTGAAATATCAGACGACAAATTGCAAGAATAGATCAATCTGGGGTCATATGTCAACAGAATGCGTAATTTAGCCTTTTAAACAAAAACAATGTTTCAAGTGAGAATTAGGCAGGTCTACCTACTTCACTTACAATTTGTTATTTTTGCAATAAAATGTGTGGTTTCATTAGTTGTTTGGGTTGGGTTGTTGCAATATGGTCTCAGAGTATTTTGTATGATTCTGTACGTAAAGCTGAGAAATCAGTATCATGTATTACTATGGGATGTATTAATTTGTGGATGTCCATCACCGATTTCATATGATATGTTAAGAATTACAATTGGTATTATATGTTACGAATTTGCAAAACGTACAATATACTATTAATTTTCTAAATGTAAAATATGTTAAGAATTTGCTAAAATGTATGATATGTTAAGAATTCTAGCTAGGTGACTAGGTGGCTAACATTAGCTAGCTCGCTAATGTTAGCTAGGCTAGGGGTTAGGATTAGGGGTTAGGGTTAAGTTTAAGAGTTAGGTTAAAGGGTTAAGGTTAGGGTTAGCTAAAAGGGTTAAGGTTGGGGTTATGCAAAGGGATGGCTAAAAGGGTTAAGGTTAGAGTGAGGGGAAGGGTTAGCTAACATGCTAAGTAGTTGCAAAGTAGCAAAACATTTGTAAATAGTTGAAAAGTTGCTAAAATGCTAAAGTTGTCTGTGATGAGATTCGACAATGCAACCTTTGATTTGCTAGATGTTTGCGTTATACGTATTACAGCACTTTTTGTACATAGTTCCCCGATTTTAGGGGACCAAAAGTATTGGGACAAATTCCCTTACATGTGTTTTAAAGATGGTAAAAAGTTAAGTATTTGGTGCCATATTCATAGCACGCAATGACTACATCAAGCTTGACTCTACAAATTTGTTGGATGCATTTGCTGTTTGTTTTGGTTACATTTCAGATTATTTTGTGGCCAATAGAAATGAATGGTAAATAATGTAGTGTCATTTTGGAGTCACTTTTATTGTAAATAAGAATAGAATGTCTCTAAACACTTCTACATTAATGTGGATGCTACCATGATTACTGACAATCCTGAATTAATCGTAAAATCATGATGAGTGAGAAAGTTAAAGAAGCACAACTATGATAACCCCCGCCCAAATAAAAATGCTAACTTCCGTTATTGTAATAGTGAGACGTTAGCACAGCGTTTCCTAAACTCGGTTATCAGGACCCCAAGGGGTGCACGCTTTGGTTTTTGTCCTAATCAGCTGATCCAAATTATCAAAACTTGGTGATTAGTTGATTATTTTAATCAGCTGTGTAAGGCTAGGGCAAAAAACAAAACTTGCACGCTTGGGGTCCTGAGGACAGAGTTTGGGAAACCCTTGGTCAGCATGTCTTGGGGTTATGATATTTGTGTGTATATCTTTCTCACTCATCATTATTCACATAAATTCAAGACACTTCACTCAGAGCATTTCATATTATTCTGTACGTAAATCCGAGACACTCCATTTAGTATGATATGTTACATTTCTTATGGTATGTTTTAATTTGTGAATGTTCTACAACCATTTCTCATGATATGTTTACAAATTACAATTGGTATGATATTGTAACAACCCTGGGGTTATAAGCGCGGATATCAACTCTGCCGCTGGAGCATTCTTTTGCGGCACAGTCGATAACGCGCTGGACTTCGGGCTAGAAGGTTGGGGGTTCGAGACCTGCTCCCTGCCTGTTTCATTACATTGGTGTCAGAAGTGATCGGACCTTGCATCCACGACAGTGTGTGTGCTTGGCCAGTGAGCGCGTTCCTATTAGACATAGAGTTGCAAGCTAGCGCGAGGACGCACTCTTTGAAAGGAGGGAGTTGTGTAATGATCCTGTGGTTATAAGCGTGCATATCGACTCTGCTGCTCGAGAATGCTTTTGGGGCACAGAAGGACAAGGGGGTCAAGGCCTGCTCCCTGCCTGTTTCATTACAATATGTTAGGAATTTGCTAAATGTACCACATGTTATGAATTCCAATTTGTGTTGCTAACTTTAGCTAGGTGGCTAATGCTAACATTAGTTAGCTAGCTAGGGTGAGGGGTTAGGTTTAAGGTTAGGAGTTAAGGTTAGCTAAAAGGGTTAAGATTAGGGGAAGGGTTAGCTAACATGCTAAGTAGTTGCAAAGTAGCTAAAAAGTAGTAAGTAGTTGAAAAGTTGCTAATTAGCTAAAATGCTAAAGTTGTCTGTGATTATGTAACAGTATAACTTTAAACCGTCCCCTCGCCCCGACACGGGCGCGAACCAGGGACCCTCTGCACACATCAACAACTGACACCCACGAAGCGTCGTTACCCATCGCTCCACAAAAGCCGCGGCCCTTGCAGAGCAAGGGGCAACACTACTTCTAGGTTTCAGAGCAAGTGACGTAACTGATTGAAACGCTACTAGCGCGTACCCGCTAACTAGCTAGCCATTTCACATCCGTTACACTCACCCCCCTTTCAACCTCCTCCTTTTCCGCAGCAACCAGTAATCCGGGTCAACAGCATCAATGTAACAGTATAACTTTAAACCGTCCCCTCGCCCCGACACGGGCGCGAACCAGAGACCCTCTGCACACATCAACAACTGACACCCACGAAGCGTCGTTACCCATCGCTCCACAAAAGCCGCGGCCCTTGCAGAGCAAGGGGCAACACTACTTCTAGGTTTCAGAGCAAGTGACGTAACTGATTGAAACGCTACTAGCGCGTACCCGCTAACTAGCTAGCCATTTCACATCCGTTACAATTAGATTTAAAAAAAACTTTAGGTTGCTAGATGTTCGTGTTATTCACCCACCCTGACCAACCAACCTCCTTTCGTTTTTGCCTTAAGTAACTTTCTGTCTTATGTAACCATACCAAACATAATATGTAATACTAAATAGAACGTCCAGATTTACGTTTACTATGTAACGTGTAATGTGAGACTAGGCTGCGCTAGCTAACATAGTTTAGCCTGGTTTATGCCGAAAATGGCAGTGTGTCAGCGAAGATGGGCGTTTGGCATTCGTTTGAAGATTTAGAAGCTGAGGGACCATTTCACACGGACTGCGTTTCTGGACTCGGTTGAACAATTGGGCGCGGGCGATTAGGAGGACTATGTTGGCATCGGCCGAAGAGGGGTGTTCACTGAACTTAGTCAGGACTTTGGTCTGAAGAAGAGCACGGTTTGCATTGTTCATTAAGAGACGGAATCTGGCTGGAGCCGAAGAATCGTTGCCTAAATACAAACTTGGCGTTCGGCCAGAGGATTACGTGAACACGCACAGTGTGACATACTCTGCTGGGTTATTGCGTGACATTCTGTGTTTAATAGCCAAATGGATTATTGTGAACTGCAAACTCTTTGTCAATTGTGTCCACAGCACGCTCGACCACATAGTAGGGTATACTACAATACCATGGCTATAATGTAACACATTTGCCTCTAGAAATGTGTTAATGTGCCGGTGGAAATGTTCAACATCCACTGAAGTAGCTAGCTAGCAAATTTACCAGATATCTATAGTAGTTTCCTTGGTAACCAAACAAACAGACTTACTTCAAACCAGCAGTCCTAGCTTGCTATTATGAAAATCGAATTCAACAATGTCAATAATGTTTTAAATTCGACTTTTGCTTTCAAATGCAGCTCAAACATAGAACATGTAAGAATGAACTATAGCCACTGAATTCTACCGTGCTGGTATAGGGAAATAATGTACGTTCTAGAATGCCCTTCAAGACAAATCCATAATAATAATAATAAATGCCAGCAAACGTGCCAACTACTTCAGTGGATTCAATTATAGCCATGGTGTAAAAGGGACATATCAAATCGGGGCTCTATGCGTTCTCTGGAAAATAATGAGCGTTCATTATTTTCCATAACGTATAGCTAGCCCCTCGTTGATTGTCCCTTACTTATTTAAAATAGGGTTAAATGTGTAATAGTCTTGATATAAACCTTTGTTCATATTCAGAGGGAACTATTAAAACAGACATACATATTTCATGTGACTGTGAAGCAAACTACAATTCACAGCTTTAAAGAATCTTGTGAAAATAATACATAGTTGATATGCACAAATTATAATATATTGTACAGTAGCTATATTCATTAAATTCACAGTGGGAAAAATTCATAAAAATCATTAAGGGATTAAAATACAGTATACAAAGTTAATATACAAAGTACATGTTTTTCAAGCATATAAGGTAAAGAATTCTTACACAGTGCAAGCATGCTTTTAAATCAAAGTATGTCTATACAAATGCACCCCACAATGAAAATCATACCATTTTATATAAACAGTTTATGAGAATATAAAGATGAGATCATTTGGATTCAAAACAGAAAGAACAGAGGATAAAAGTGCATATCCACAGACAAGTACTTACTGTGAATCGAGTCAAGGTCTCAGCAGGGGTCATGTACTGTACTCTGCCTGTACGTCTGGACCTTGCCAACCTGTCCTCTCAGCCTCGGAGTGTGGTCATGGATGTATTGAGGTGGAAGGGAAATCAGGGCTGGGCTGTGGCACTGATCTAGATGGGTGGGTGCTTCAGGGTAATGGTTTCTCATCCTGTTGGATGTTTTGGTTTCCCTGTTCCCAGAAATTAGATCCTGGTTCCTGTGAATAAAGTTGCAACGCTTCTCTTGAAGCTCACAGTATATTATAGCAACTTGGCATACATATTGACTCTAAGTACTGTACTTTGGTGCACCAGTATCAACCAGTCAGCCTTGATCCAATTTCAGTTACTAGCACTAGAGTTATTGTTCAAACATGTAGCTACCCTTTCCTGTATAATGACTGAGAGACATTTCACTAATTACATTGTCCTGTGCGACTCAGTTGGTAGGACATGGTGGTTGCAACACAAGTTTGTAGGTTCAATTCCCGCTGGGGCCACCCATACCAAAAATGTATGTATGCATGGCTGCAAGTCACTTTGGATAAAAGCGCATGCTAAAAATGGCATACAGTAACTACTTACGATAATGCATACTTGTTGGTACATCAAAGATCCACACAAGGCCTGTCAAACCTAACTACTCGATACAAAATGTTTCACAAGGCAATAAAAATGTAATTACTATGTTATTATTTTGTAATACTTTGTAGCTTTTAACAATGATCTGTCTTCAAGTGTAACCAGTTATTTTAAAGAATTACACTTTCTTTTTCCTTTGTTTTCCAATGTTTTTATTTTTTAGAAACACACCACAATTTTTTCAGAGGATATATACACACACACACACACACATGGGGCTCGGTCATCCAGGATCCTTGCATGCATTGTTTCTTTCTAAATACAAAACCTGTATGTACAGAATACATCAGAATGATTCTCGGCAGTATAGTGTGTAGATGATTCTTCCTGCTCTTTTAATCAAAGAATTGAAAGCTCAAAACAGCATGAGTGACGTAGACGTGAGGGACAAGTGCGAAAGCAGACTAGGCTAATGTGGATGGTCTGGAGGAGAATGGGGCAGGTTTACATTATACCATGACACAAAGCTTACTAATACTCTGACGTCGCAACCCATTAGGAATGAACAATTAATTTGGTATTAGGATTACCGAAGTATAAGGCTTGTATAAAAGTTGTTTGATATAAAGAATAAGGAACAATAGCTGGTAATTATGTTCTGTCAACAAACAATTGTACATTTCTATGTCTTGTGTCAAGAAAAGCTCAAGGAATGATCGCCGTGTCCAACTCAAACGTTTGAAGAGTCTTGTCACATTGGTAGGCTACTTGATGAGTATAATTACAACTAAGCCTTGTTGAAGTGTTGCCTTGGGGCCTTGGCACTTTCAATTAGAGGAGGAGATGGGCTATGCTGCATGTTTCTGGGATGAGTATAGAGATAAACAAAATGGGAACACAGTAACTTTTTACGAGTCAGAGACATCAACAGCTCTTGTTCTGGCAATTGCGATGCAGTGGGTGGTCACTGGCAGGTAAAAGACGCGTAAGGCATTCTGAACAGGGGAGGCAGCCAAACGGAATACATACTGAAACCACCAATCATCACTTAGAACATAATAAAATAATCTATACACGAAAATTGAACTGCATCAGAGATACATTCCCAAAAAAACGTCAGTCAAAGCAGGCTTCCGTGGCCAGCTCGGATTTCAGTGTGTACAAGCACAGCACGCTCCAATTAACAGATAAACACAGACACAAAGCCAACTAAAAGAATGGAATGTTCTCTCTTGTACAGGTAATGTATTTACAGTAGTTCCACCATCATGTCATTAATAAAATGCTTGGCATATTCAAAAACTGTGATACCACGCACACACACACACACACCAAATAAGAGATGAGCTTCATTGGCAATGTGACAATAAAAAAAACAGATAGACATGGGAACAACAGTGTTACTGACAACATAAATATTTAACTCCTTACTCATACTGCTGTTTATCAGTGACTAACACTGATTAAATCAAATAGGACATTGCAGAGACCTGGCCGTGTGGTGCCAGGACAAAAACCTCTCCCTCAACGTGATCAAGACAAAGGAGTTGATTGTGGACTACACGAAAAAGAGGACCGAGCACACCCCCATTCTCATCGACAGGGCTGTAGTGGAGCAGGTTGAGAGCTTCAAGTTCCTCGGTGTCCACATCACCAACAAACTAACATGGTCCAAGCATACCAAGACAGTCATGAAGAGGGCACGACAAAACCTATTCCTCCCCAGGTGACTGAAAAGATTTGGCATGGGTCTTTAATAACTCTACCTACATGTACATATTACCTCAACTAACCGGTGCCCCCGCACATTGACTCTGTACCAGTACCCCCTGTATATAGTCTCGCTATTGTTATTTTACTGCTGCTATTTCATTACTTGTTACTTTTATTTCTTATTCCCATCTGCATTTTTTTTTTAACTGCATTGTTGGTTAGGGGCTTGTAAGTAAGCATTTCACTGTAGGTCTACACATGTTGTATTCGGTGCATGTAACTAATAACATTTGATTTGAAATACCATTGTTCCTGCATCCCACACAAAAGCACATTTGAAGTTAGGAATGGATATTTGCAATTATAGGACCATCATTACTAAATGGAAACCAAATGAAACTCCTTTTAAGTGAAACTATTCGCAGCAGGAACAATGGTTTAGATTTCCTGCAATTTGAGGGTAATTGAATCGGACTTTGAGACACCTAAGAACAAACCGTACCGAAATGCTAATATATTAATATGGTTTTTAAACAGTATAATTTGTTTACAAACCTGATAGCTATACTTTTAGTTAATGTTTGTTTTTGGCTATTAGCCAATCGGGGGTTTCTCAACGAGATCAAGGCACGTGAATGCATCCAACTGGTACTTACGATTTCACAACTGGTCAATTCCTACCTCCCACTCAAGGATGAGACGAAGTTTTCCACTAGTAAGTACCAATTGGAGGGCTGTTCAAATGTATTTTTCCTAGTCGTATGTGGTAAACATAGAGAATGGTAGAGATCTTTATACATGTTCCATTATGGCCTCTGTGAGAGCACGGGCAGCGCCATTGAGGCCGTTGTCAATTTTCTTAATCTACTACTTCTGTGAGAAACTGAAAGGGTGCATACTGCCATCTAAAGTGTGTTGTTTGAACAGGTATAAAGCCAAGGATGGCGATTTACTGCCACCTAGAGTTATGGAATGTTTGCTCATGAGTAATATTGGCTGATCCCTCCTGATGACCCGGATGGAATGATGTGATCCTTCCTTCACCCACAGGAAGTCCCACCCAGTTGACTCCTTTAAAAATGGTGATGCCCTCAATGGCAATGCCAAAACAGGTTTATTACAAGCTAGAGTCCTCTATCTAACTATGGTGGTAAATGACCACTTCCCACTATTTGTATTTTTACAAATGCAGCATTAAAGCAGGACAATATCATAAGTTTGGAGCTGAAAACTCCTGTCACATAACGTAAGGGGGTCATCAGGGGTGAAACACAAACAAACAAAGCACATAAATAGAAAAAATAAATAGATAAATAGTTTCCCTGATAAAATATTTCAATGGTCAAGATTAATCTATGGGATCACCTAATTGCTTATTTTGTTTTCCTTATTTGACATTTTGCAGATGTGAATCCAACCAGAGGAGCAAGTTGTAAACTTAAAGATGAAATATTTCAACATAATTATTATTTTAAATGTTTCATTGCATCAAACGACCAAAAGATACAATCTCAGGATTGTAAGTGTATATGGTACAATCTCCCAACTACATACCCCTGTGCTTTCAACTAGTCCTATTCAGAATGAACATGTGATTCGAATCAAAACTACATGCAGTCACAGTAGTCTTATGTCTTTATGTCTGCATTTGACAGAAGGTCCTGTGACAGTGGGATAGCTCTCTCATATACTGTACAGTGTGGTGAGCTATCAAAACCACCTGCAGTACCTCAGAGCATCCTCCCTTCACCACAGCAGAGCAGTAGACAGATGGGTCACTGGACATGAGACCAACACCATCAGCAACCTTGTGCAGGTGAGAAAGTCTCTATCCGGATGTGCTGCAGTTTTAACCTCCATCTGAATCATGGACACCATGCTTTTAAAAGTCAACTTAGCATTCTTCCCCCAAATAGCACTGTTATTGACAGTACAATAATTCTAGTCAAATGCAAACTGTAAGAAGTGTGTGCACTGGGGTTTAGCTACTGCTGGCTCCTCTGAGGTAAAGCACTGTTAAGGACATCCCAAACTTTACCTCTGTGATATCAAACAGAGGTATACTGTGATAGAACACAATGCTCTTGTACAAATATGACTCAAAATCCAATTTGAATGCTAATTTGTTCTACAAAGAAAAGTCAAAGAGGTTAAGGACCACTTGAGTTATGTGGTATGGCTGGTGGGCCAGCATGCAGTTAAGTTCTCTGAGTGAAAGAGTGAGTACATGCCTTTAAAACAGCTATCACTTCACTACCAATGTATTTTAATACCGAGAGTTGAAAACCCAGTGACTTCAGTGTTGGCACCACTAGGTTCAATGGTGTCTGATCATGGGTCAGTCAATATCACCATGGTGACAGACAGGTCTTTATCTTCACTGCGATTCCCTCCTTAGTCTGACCTCTGACCTGGCTTTAGGTTCACCAGCACTCAAAGTCCACACTGCGCAGGTCACACAGACAGTCACACTGGTACTCTACACACACACAGTACAGTAGGGTCCCCTGAGGGTAGGACATGACAGAAGCTAACAATCTGATGGATGGGAGGCGGGTCCCAGCTGACATCATATAGGAAGGGTGAGAGGATCTGAATTAACCCCTCCTTCTCCTGGCTCAATCAGCTGACAATGGACTCCCTGCAACCCCCCGGGCCCTCGGCCCTAAGGGTTCTCTGGTGATGAGCGGAGCGGGCTGGAAGCCCCCTCCTCTGTGGGGTGTAGGGCTGGGGGGGTGAATGGCTTGATTGGACTGGACAGGGAGGGTGGAGGCAGTGTCCAGGCTGCTGTTAGACAGCAGACAGCTGGGTGGGCTTGGAGGCTGGCAGATCCAGTAGAGCCTGGACGGTCATGCCCACCTTCACCAGCCCACGCTCCTCTAGGATGTGGTGGGGCAAACACAGCTTGTCCTGCCAGGGCCAAAACACAGCACGCAGTCATCACCAGACCTTTCAAAACACTTAAAAGGACAGTACAAGTGAATTGATGTTTATATCTCTGTCATGCTGCTCTGGGTACCAGTCTATTTCTTTGTTGAAAGATGTTGTTGGCAAGACAACGCAGTTGGCTAAACCAAAAAGAGTGGCACAGCTCAACCCATCCATCTTAACCTATCCACATTAACTTCAGGAATCTGACAAAAGTTTATTTACAGATGGTTATCCAAAGATGTTTTTCATATCTGTAGCTGTTCTCCTGGTTAGGGAGTGTACCACAACTGGGGAAAGAGGCATATCAGATCTATGGGTCATGACAGAGAAAGATAGTAGTGATTATAAACTGAGCGGTTCAAGCCCTGAATACCGATTGGCTGACGCCGTGGTATATCAGATCGTATACCAAGGGTATGACAAAACATTTATTTTTGTACTGCTCTGGTTACGTTGGTAACCAGTTTATAATAGCAATAAGGCACCTTGGGGTTTGTGTTATATGACCAATATACTTTGGCTAAAGGCTGTGTCCAGGCATATACCAGGCCTTATTGCTTAATTAAGTGGTGTGTGTTTACCTGTGGTACACCCAGCTTCTTACAGGCATCCAGGAAGTTTTCCACATTCCTGCGGCACTTGGCCATGCTAAGCTTTGGCTGTGGGACAGAGTTGGTCAACAGTTACAGGGATTTTGTTTATTCTTGGCTGGTGGTTTGCTTCAGCTTTGGGGATTTCAAACAAGAGGTTTTCAACTGGTGCTTACCACTGCGGGCGAGGGTACATGGATGCTGGCCACCGACCGAGGACGAATGTGATTGGCCAGATGGCACAAGACAACGCCATCCATCAGAGCAGCTCCCACATCGTCCGGCAGCAAGACCTTCAGTCTGGACTCCAGGTTCTAAGAGGAGTCACAGAAACAACACACTCAACATGGATTCTGTAGATCCCTGTGGAATACTGTAGATCACCTAGTACAACCGCTAACGCAAGACGTGGACGAAGATTATTTTACAGGAGGAGTTTGAAGTAACACACAGTGTTACCCAGAGTGACCCACCTGTGCTACCTGCAGCTGTCTGGAGGAACAAGTAGCGACACGTTGAGAATTCTGAGGAACTCCAGACAGCATGAAAGAGCCCATTCAAGGCCCATCAGAGGAAAACATCTCAGAATTGCAGTATTATATTGTATTCTTTGGTAAACTCTGTCAACTGCTCGCTGTCAACTCTGCCAATAGGCTATTGTTCACACCTCTGTTGGAAAGCTGCTGATTTTCCATAGCAGTTTCACTCGTACCCGTATACGGGTTGAAAAGGGCAGATTTGGGCATTGATAAACACCTAAATTGTAATGCATGAGGTGTACAGTAACATCACAGCGCTGTATGGGTTTTGACTGACAGACGTTCTGAACTTGAGCACCTCGGGTGACAAGAAGTTGCCCTCCTGCTAATTGTGCAACTTTAGCACATTTTTTGTTGTCCAAGTGAGGGAAATGCTGTAAATAAAGATGACTATGTATTTTGAAAGATAAGACGTTGAGGAGTAAAATAAATACAGCTTTGATGTCAAACAGGCAAGCCGTGCACTTCACATTTCCATATCATAAAACTCATGTCATATACAGCATCAGCCTTTACGATCACTATGTTTGATGTACAGTTATAAGATGACATGGCGTCATACCCTGGGTTGTTCGGAACAGATTGAGGTGAACTGTTGTGTCCTCACCTTTGGTCTAATAGTTTTACCATCATCTCTAAACTCTTCCCTTTGAATTGCTACCATGGTTATGCATATGCTTTTCATATTTCTTCTGTAAGAAATATTATTTCAATTTATCCTCGTCCATATAGGCCAATAAAGGGTTAAAATTAATGAAGAAATAATGCAGGAAATTTGTAGAATGAAAAGGACTTCTACATAATACCTTTTGTAAAGTCTATAAAGTCTAATCAGGTTATTGGTGGTGTCTTTTGATCATGGTGTGTCATCCTGTGTTTTCTGAATCTCCTGACCTGCCGTAGGAGGCCAACCTGCTCCATCTCCTCCTTTAGGTGTTCCATCTTCCTCCTCATGGTGAAACTGGGGTCTGACGGCTCCTGACGGCTGCTTCGACAAAAAGCTACGACAACATATAGGAAACATATAGCGTGTGAAATACGGAAATTACACAACTTTCAAACAATAGACTACTGGGTATACCCCTGGGCCCTGCCGAGATGAGCTCAGAGTCTAGACTTTTTAATTACACTAATTAACAAGTGTTGAAATTCATGTTGTAAAATTGTACAATCTGATATGTCTGATATTAGTGTACATTCCTTTTGTTGTTGTAAGTGCCCTTTTAAATGTTGCATACGTCTTTCTGCATTACCCCTTATAAACATCCCCTGCCCCCCTTACCTCTTCCATGTGGAAGAGGGAGGTTACTAAAAAATGTTCCCATGAAAATCATAATCAATTCTATATGTTAAAACACAGAAATTGAGTTTATATTGTCACTGACCTTGTAATATTAGGGGTTTCTACCAGTATATTTTGAAATGTATGTATTTCATGCATTTATTCGCTTTGTATCTGTTGATTTGTGAATGCTGTACATGCTAGCTAGTTCCTGTCATTTTCTCTGTACATGTCATCATTGGGCTAACATGGCTATTCATGTCCTCCGTTGTTCATTTGTACTTGACAGAGGAGTTGGTGCATAACGGCAAAACAACACTTAATGTATGGATGTTGTTTGTTTCTTTATCAGGTATGTCATGTTTTTGTTTATGATATTTTGACAATATTTGACTGTTAATTTGCAAGTGCACGTCATGTACGAGCTGTACGTAACGTCTGGCTGTTATTGATGAAAGTTAAGCCCGTAGGCTATACTGTACATTAGCTACATTTTATACTGTACATTGCATTATATCGTTGTCAAACGAGATTGTTATTCTTAGCCCTGTCTACAGTACCCATGTGGAAGACAGGAGTTTGGCGTGTTAGGGCAGCACAGCATTTGTTGATGGAAGTTTTTCCCCGTCATTATCAGAGAATAAAAAGATCAACACCAACCTTGATCCGTTTGTCATCTGTAAGCTGATCAAAACGCAATCTACACCGGTCACATTTACTCACAGGCTTCATTCCAACCATTACTGTAACTTTGGAATGTCCGTGGTTACGTCTAGGCCAGTGGAGTGTGTATTTGAGTGTCAAACAAGTTTTGTTTAGTAACTCCCTTTAGTGTGGAAATCCTGAGCCCTCACTAAAGATGAAAATGCATGGAGGATAATAAATAATATACATTATATAATAAAATCTATTGCTACTTCTAAGGAAATCTCCTTAGTAGCCTTTCTGTGGGTTCAACATAACATTTCTTCTTTTCGTAAACTATTTATTGATAGCCGGATACCATGGAAATTCCACTGAACTGCTCCAACAATTTTACTTGGAAGGACAGTTCAGAGGTTCATCTCATGCATCATTGTTAACTTTGTCTCTTTTGCAATGCTAACTGGAACTGCAGTCAAAGTGTGGTCAAAATGTCCAGTGATTGACCGGGGAGTGCAGAACAGAGTGTAACGGTCAGGAAAACATTGCCCCGTTTGTTGGATTTCTACGCAATCCCTAAATAGTTCCTCTTCTCTATTTATTCATTTTTAAAAGGGCAATATGCAGTTCAAACAAAGTGGCCACTGATTTGGTAAACAGCTGAGGGATGGGGCTGGAGAAAAGTAACCACTCACAAATCCAGAGAGCTATGGATGCAAGGACTGATCATGATATCAAAATGATATGTTTTGAGGCTATACATGTCTTATTTGTATATATATATTTTTTTACAATTAAATTGTTTACAAACAATGGAGTAAAAAAAGCATGTTCTGATGCGGTACGGGTTGAACAAAGCTCATGAGGCATTTATAAGTAAAATTATTCAAGAATCAATGAGAGAGAATGCCAAGAGTGTGCAAAACGATCATCAAGGCAAAGGGTGGCTATTTGAAGAATCTCAAATATAAAATATATTTTGATTTGTTTAACACTTTTTTGGTTACTACATGATTCCATGTGTCATTTTATAGTTGATGTCTTCACTATTATTATACAATGTAGAAAAAGGTAAAAATAAAGAAAACCCCATGAATGAGTAGGTGTTCTAAAACTTTTGACCGGTAGTGTATATCATTAATTTAAAACCATAAATGGATGTAGCAATCACACATTGCCCCTTTAAAGCCGCCCACAGGTAAATTCAACCTTTTACGCGTACGAAAAAGTATGCACGGACTACTGGATAAGAGCTTCTACTAAATTACTATTATGTAAAATGTACACTGAGGCACACGCAACAGTTGACATTGATTGTATTTGCATCAAACTAAAATATCTCGTGTCACATAATCATAACTACTGGGGTTTAGCTCATCACCCTTCTGCTCTCCCAAGCAAAAAGGCGGTAACTGCTCATTTGGTCGAAAACTAGTTAGTCATTTTTGTTACATTAAAACGCATGCTTAATCATGGGGACAAGTATCCCGCCTCTATTGTATTGTGTTTTGGAGAAAATGGGGGTCATGTTAGCAGTAACTGCAAAAAGTTACTGTGAAACCAAGGTAAATGGCAGTAACTGAACTTAGTGCCTTTTAGCTTGGTTTCAACCTGCCCTTGGCTGCAGTTACTGCGTTTTGACCTTGTTTTCATATCATTTTAAGTGATGCAATCGAACCTGTAGGACACTGACTGACAGCTACAAACACATACATTGCTAATCTAGGGACACAACACCATGGCACAGCATTTAAGGGGGAAAATGAAGGTTGAACTTGCTCTGAAACGCCGACATCCAGACACTGGTAAGAACTAGCTAGCTAAGTAGATCTGAGATCAACATTAATTAGTTAGCTAGCAATATGATGATGAACATGTAAATATGTTTAAAATGTATTCTTAAAGCTGTTATTTATTTAATCATTCAGAAGTGTCATTTGAAAAAAATACAAATAGAATGTTATTAGCAATCTCATGGTCATTTTTTATAATTTGTATTATCCTACATCATACTTCTATCATGTCCCATCATTATATATTACAAGACAGGTAATCATTTCATGTAATTCAAACAATTGCAGTGCTGCTTTTCACATTTATTCTCATAACAAGACATGGGCTACTTGTTAAACACAGTATGTAATGTGACTGACGCAGAACCTACATCTCTATGTAAATGCAACTGGTATCTCAGTGGAAGACACACACAGGATGCCGTTTCAACTCTGTTACACTGTCAGTAGTTACACTGCTGTTGTATTAATAGCATAAATGAGAATTATAGTAAACTAACAAATGAAAATGGCAGATACTGCTCTTTGCTTTAGTATTACCCTGCAATTTATAACATATCATGCCAAGGAAGAAGGCAGTAACTGCCGTTTAAGGGTCAGAGGTCATGTCAGAGGTCAGGGTCAACATTATATATTTTTTTTAAGTACTCATAGTAAGGCAACAGATCATTACATCTCCAATGATCTCCCTAGAATTCATTTGGCTGGACAATTAAAAAAACTTTGAAGCCAATTTTCTTAGCTCCACTCGATGAGCAGTTACTGCCTTTTTGCTTGGGAGAGCAGAATAGTACGCCGAAGAGGTCATAAGCAATGTATCGCCATTCTTGGGACATGCCCTGACTGACAAGCTGTAGCAGTCCATACTTCACCAGAATCCCTATATTACATTACAGATACAGTAAATGGCACTATTAATAGCCTGCATCATAATTGCACAACAACCTGTTTTAAACTCATTGCTCCACCACATGTTCTCTGTTTTACAATTACTTAGAGTTAAAAAACCTTGACTTGAAAATGTGTGCCACTTGTATTGCCTAATCATACAATAATAAATAAAAGCCTTATAAAAGGAATGACTAACCCCTGAAAAGGTTAAATAATTCAGGTTTACCTGATCTTGGTTTAAGGCCAAACACTGTGAGGGTGGTGCTGAAATCAGCATTCCGCAATACCTCCTGCACACAAAATACATCATTCGATTATTGGTCATATAGAACAACCAATGAGGATATTTGCTTGAGCATGTGCTTACATAACTTGATTGTAATGTGCTTTTAGTGTGCATGTGATTGGATAGCTAATCTCACCTCACACTCGTCATTCCCACTGGAGTTTCGTCGGGCACTCTGGCACTTGTTCTGTGAGGAGGGAAGACGCATTAAGAAAGAGATTTAATCCATGCCCTAGAACCTAGTTCGCCGTAATGTAAATTGCTCTCCGTTACTCTTTTTTTGTATAGTCATGAGCAGAGTTTACGTGTTCTCAATTTTTGCTTCAAGACTCCAGCAATTTGTAAAAAATGAAAAAGTAGATATGAGCCATAGTTGAACAACTCTGTGGATAGTGCTAAAACAATGCTATATCTGAATTCTGCCCTCAGGCTTGGAGGGAAGCAAAAGTACTTTAAGCTACTCAATAATAGTAAAGCACCCTTACTGGCTCAAAAAGCCAATCAATCAGCCTGTTACCAACCTTAGTAAAACTTTGGGAAAAAATAGTGTTTGTCCAGATACAATGCTATTTTACTGTAAACAAATGGACTTTCAGCACGCTTATAGGGAAGGACACTCAACAAGCACGGCACTTGCACACAAACGACTGATGATTGGCTGAGAGAAATTGATTGTGGGAGCTGTTTCGTTAGACTTATCGATCATAGTCTGCTGCTGGAAAAACTTGTGTTATGCCTTAACTTCTCTAGGGGGCAGCATTCGGAATCTTGGATGAAATGCATGCCCAAATGAAAACTGCCTGCTTCTTGGGCCCAGAAGATATGATATGCATATAACTGGTAGATTTGGATAGAAAACACTCTAAAGTTTCCAAAACTGTTAAAATAGTGTCTGTGAGTATAACAGAACTGATTTGGCAGGTGAAAACCTGAGAAAAATCCATTCAGGAAGTAGTTCTTTTTGTTGTTGTAGTTTTCTATTCAATGCCATTACAGTATCCATTGACTTAGGACTCAAATTGCAGTTTCTATGCCTTCCACTAGATGTCAACAGTCTTTAGAAATTGTTTCAGGCTTGTATTCTGAAAAATGAGGAAGTAAGAGCAGTCTGAATGAGTGGACCCTAAAGTGTCACAGAGCTTTTTCTTGCGCGAGACCGAGAGAGAGTGCCTTTCTTGTTTACCTTTTAAATTGACGACGTTATTGTCCGGTTGAAATATGATCGATTATTTAGGCTAAAAACAACCTGAGGATTGAATATAAACATTGTTTGACATGTTTCTATGAACTTTACAGATACAATTTGGATTTTTTTGTCTGCCTGTTTTGACTGCGTTTGAGCCTGTGGATTACTGAACAAAACGTGAACAAAACGGAGGTTTTTGGATATAAAGAGACTTTATCGAACAAAAGGAACATTTATTGAGTAAATGAATGTCTTCTGAGTGCAACCATATGAAGATCATCAAAGGTAAGGGATTAATTTTATCTCTATTTCTGACTTGTGTAACTCTTCTACTTGGCTGGTTACTGTTTGTAATGATTTGTCTAGTGGGCTATGTTCTCAAATAATCGTAAGGTATGCTTTCGCCGTAAAGCATTTTTAAAATCTGACACTGTGGTTGGATTCACAAGAATTTAATCTTTAAACCTATGTAAAATATGTTTTGTTTTCTGAATTTTTATAATGAGTATTTCTATATTTGAATTTGGCGCCCAGCAGTTTCACTGGCTGTTGAAGAGGTGGGACGCTAACGTCTCACGTACCCAAGAGAGGTTAACACCCCCTGCTATATTGTGGATAAAGAGTTACCTGTCTAACAGAGCACAGAGTGTGTTGTTTAATGGAAGCCTCTCCAACATAATCCAGGTAGAATCAGGAATTCCCGAGGGCAGCGGTCTAGGCACCTTACTTTTTTCAATCTTAACTAATGACATGCCAGTAGATTTGAGTAAAGCCAGTGTGTCTATAGTGCGTTCGGAAAGTATTCAGACCCCTTAACTTTTCCCACATTTTGGTACGTTACAGCCTTATTCTAAAATCTATTCGTCCCCCCCTTATCAATCTACACACACCATAATGAAATAATAAAAAAAATGAAATATCACATATTCGGACCCTTTACTCAGTACTTTGTTGAAGCACCTTTGGCAGCGATTACAGCCTTGAGTCTCCTTGGGTATGACACTACAAGCTTGGCACACCTTTATTTGGGGAGTTCCTCCCATTCTTCTCTGCAGATCCTCTCAAGCTCTGACAGGTTGGATGAAGAGCATTGCTGCACAGCTATTTTCAGGTCTCTCCAGAGGCCACTCAAGGACATCCAGAGACTTGTCCCGAAGCCACTCCTGCGTTGTCTTGGCTGTGCGCTTAGGGTTGTTG
Organism: Salvelinus namaycush; assembly: GCF_016432855.1. Taxonomy (NCBI): domain Eukaryota; kingdom Metazoa; phylum Chordata; class Actinopteri; order Salmoniformes; family Salmonidae; genus Salvelinus; species Salvelinus namaycush. Next base: position 42,688,712 of record NC_052318.1, on the reverse strand, counting down.
TCCTGTTGGAAGGTGAATCTTCATCCCAGTCTGAGGTCCTGAGCGCTCTGGAGCAGGTTTTCATCAAGGATCTCCCTGTACTTTGCTCAATTTGTCTTTCCCTCGAGCCTGACTAGTCTCCCAGTCCCTGCTACTAAAAAACATCCCCACAGCATGATGCTGCCACCACCATGCTTCACCGTAGGGATGGTGCAAGGTTTCCTCCAGACGTGAAGCTTGGCATTCAGGCTACAGAGTTCAATCTTGGTTTCATCAGACCAGAGAATCTTGTTTCTCATGGTCAGAGTCCTTTAGGTGCCATTTGGCAAACTCCAAGTGGGCTGTCATGTGCCTTTTACTGAGGAGTGGCTTCCATCTGGCTTCTCCCATCTCCAGAGGAACTCTGGAGCTCTGTCAGAGTGACCATCAGATTCTTGGTCACCTCCCAGACCAAGGCCCTTCTCCCCTGATTTCCCGGGCGTACAGCTCTAGGAAGAGTCTTGGTGGTTCCAAACGTCTTCCATTTAAGAATGATGGAGGCCACAGTGTTCTTGGGGACCTTCAATGCTGCAGACTATTTTTGGTACCCTTCCCTAGATCTGTGCCTCGACACAATCCTGCCTCGGAGCTCTAAGGACAATTCCTTTGACCTCATGGCTTGGTTTTTGCTCTGGCATGCACAGTCAACTGTGGGACCTTACATAGACAGGTGTGTGCCATCCCAAATAATGTCCAATCAATTGAATTTATCACAGGTGGATTCCAATCAAGTTGTAGAAACTCAATTAAAAGCTCAATTTCGAGTCTCATAGGTCTGAATACTTATGTAAATAAGGTATCAGTTCTTTATTTTTAATACATTTGCCAACATTTCTAAAAACCTGGTTTCACTATCATTGTGGGGTATTGTGTGTAGATTGATGAGCACATTTTTTTTATTTAATCAATTTTAGAATAAAGGCTGTAACGTAACAAAATGTGGAAAAGGGGAAGGGGTCTGAATACTTTCCGAATGTACTGTATTGTACACGTAAGCTACTACAGCGAGTGAAATGACTGCAACAACCTCTTAAGGATGGCCCCTTTTTTTATGTTGCCTAGCATGACATACCCAAATATAACTGCCTGTAGCTCAGGCCCTGAAGCAAGGATATGCATATTCTTGATACCATTTGAAAGGAAACACTTTGAAGTTTGTGGAAATGTGAAAGGAATGTAGGAGAATATAACACAATAGATCTGGTAAAACATAATACAAATAAAAAACTACCTGTTCTTTAGTATTTTTTTTGTACCATTATCTTTGAAATGCAAGAGAAAGGCCATGTCTTGCACCCAGACAAACTAAACAACTTCTTTGCTCACTTTGAGGACAATACAGTGCCACTGACACGGCCCGCCACCAAAACCTGCGAGCTCTCCTTCACCGCAGCCAATGTGAGTAAAACATTTAAACGTGTTAACCCTCACAAGGCTGCCGACCCAGACGGCATCCCTAGCCGCGTCAGAGGATGCGCAGACCAGCTGGTTGGTGTGTTTACGGACATATTCAATTAATCCCTATCCCAGTCTGCTGTTCCCACATGCTCCAAGAGGGCCACCATTGTTCCTGTTCCCAAGAAAGCTAAGGTAACTGAGCTGAACGACTATCGCCCTATAGCACTCACTTCCGTCATCATGAAGTGCTTTGAGAGACTAGTCAAGGATCAGATCACCTCCACCCTACCGGACACCCTAGACCCACTCCAATTTGCTTACTGCCCCAATAGGTCCACAGACGACGCAATCGCAATCACACTGCACACTGCCCTAACCCACTTGGAAAAGAGGAATACCTATGTAAGAATGCTGGGTCACCTGGGTCTCGACCCCGCTCTGTGCAACTGGGTCCTGGACTTTGACGGGCCGCCCCCAGGTGGAGAGAGTAGAAAACAACATCTCCACCCTGCTGATCCTCAACACTGGGGTCCCACAAGGGTGCATTCTCAGTCCTCTCCTGTACTCCCTGTTCACCCATGACTGCGTGGCCATGCACGCCTCCAACTCAATCATCAAGTCTTCAGACGACACTACAGTAGTAGGCTTGATTACCAACAACGTCGAGACGGACTACAGGGAGGAGGTGAGGGCCCTCGGACTGTGGTGTCAGGAAAATAACCTCACACTCAACGTCAACAAAACAAAAGGAGATGATCGTGGACTTCAGGAAACAGCAGAGGGAGCAGCCCCCTATCCACATCGACGGGACAGTAGTGGAGAAGGTGGAAAGTTAAGTTCCTCGGCATACACATCACGGACAAACTGAAATGGTCCACCCACACAGACTGCGTAGTGAAGAATGCCAACAGCGCCTCTTCAACCTCAAGAGGCTGAAGAAATTTGTCCTGTCACCAAAAACACTCACAAACGTTTACAGATGCACAATCGAGAGCATCCTGTCGGGCTGTATCACCGCCTGGTATGGAAACTGCTCCGCCCACAACCTTAAGGCTCTCCAGAGGGTAGTGAGGTCTGCACAACGCATCACCGGGGGCAAACTACCTGCCCTCCAGGACACCTACAACACCCGATGTCACAGGAAGGCCAAAAAGATCATCAAGGACAACAACCACCCGAGCCACTGCCTGTTCACCTCGCTATCATCCAGAAGGCGAGGTCAGTACAGGTGCATCAAAGCTGGGACCGAGAGACTGAAAAACAGCTTCTATCTCAAGGCCATCAGACTGTTAAACAGCCATCACTAACATTGAGTGGCTGCTGCCAACATACTGACTCCTCTCTAGCCACTTTAATAATTAAAAATGGGATGTAATAAATGTATCACTAGTCACTTTAAACAATACCACTTTATATAATGTCTACATACCCTACATTACTCATCTCATATGGATATACTGTACTCTATACCATCTACTGCATCTTGCCTATTCCGTTCGGCCATCGCTCATCCATATATTTATATGTACATATTCCTATTCATTCCTTTACACTTGTGTGTATAAGGTAGTTGTTGTGAAATTGTTAGGAATTGTTAGATTACTTGTTAAATATTACTGCACGGTAGGAACTAGAAGCACAAGCATTTCGCTACACTCGCATTAACACCTGCTAACCATGTGTAAGTGACTAATAAAATTTGATAATAATGTATTATTCCAGCACAGGTGCAATTTACATTTTGGCCACTAGATGACAGCAGTGTATGTGCAAAGTTTTAGACTGAGCCAATGAACCATTGAATTTCTGTTCAAAATGTTGTTTCAAGACAGCCCAAATGTGCCTCATTTGTTTCTTAATAACTTTCCATGTTCAAAATTGTGCACCCTCCTCAAACAATAGCATGGTATTCTTTAACTGTACTAGCTACTGTAAATTGGACAGTGCAGTTAGATTAACAAGAATTTAAGCTTTCTGCCAATATCAGATATGTCTATGTCCTGGGAAATGTTCTTGTTAATGCTAATCTCATTAGCCTACGTTAGCTCAACCGTTCCGTGGAAGGGACACCGATCCCGAAGAAGTTGCTGCAGTCAGTTTCAGAAAGGGTGGCAAGGAATATGTTAGTACTAAATATTTCAAAAACTAAAAGCATTTGGGACAAATCATTCACTAAACCCTAAACCTCAACTAAAACTTCTGATTAATAAAGTGGAATTTTAGCAAGTTGAGGTGACTAAACTGCTTGGAGTAACCTTGGTTTGTAAACTGTCGTGATCAAACATGTTGATACAACAGTAGCTAAGATGGGGAGAAGTCTGTCCATAATAAATCGCTGCTCTGCCTGCCTTTTTAACAACACTATCAACAAGGCAGGTCGTACAGGCCCTAGTTTTGTCACACCTGGACTACAGGTGTGGTCAGATGCCACAAAGAGGGACCTCGGAAAATTACAATTGGCTCAGAACAGGGCAGCACGGCTGGCCCTTAAATGTACACGGAGTGCTAACATTAATGACATGCATGTCAACCTCTCATGGCTCAAAGTGGAGGAGAGATTGACTTCATCACTACTTGTTTTTATGAGAAGTGTTGACAAGCTGAATGAACCCAGCTGTCTGTTTAAAATACTAGCACCCAGCTCGGACACTCATGCATACCCCACAAGACATACCACCAGAGGTCTCACAGTCCCCAAGTCAAGAACAGATTATGGGAGGCGCAAAGTACTACTTAGAGCCATGGCTACATGGAACTCTATTCCACATCAGATAACTGATGCAAGAAAGTAGAATCAGATTTTTTTTTAAACATGTAAAAACTAAAATACACAGTGGGGAACAATGGGGACTGTGAAGAGACACATTAAACATGCACATGATAAGACACACACGTACAGATGGATTTTGTATTGTAGATATGTGGTAGTAGAGTAGTGGCCTGAGGGAACACACTTAATGTGTTGTGAAAAGTGTTATGAAATGTAACGTCATGTAATATTTAAAATTGTATATAAAACTGCCTTAATTTTGCTGGACCCCAGGAAGAGTAGCTTCTGCCTTGGCAACAGCTAATGGGGACCCTTAATAAATACATATAGAAATCAACATCATGGGATTCAGAGTGCAATGTGGTAGCCATGGTCTCCTACCTTCAGATAATCTTTCCTCAGATACTTGTTCCTCCTGCGCTCCTCGTTCTGGTTGAGTACAGGTGGAACCTCTGGCCACTTTGGCTCCGTGTCTGACTCGGACTTCAGGCTGCCATCGTAGGAGCATGAAGAGGGCTGCAGAGAGAGAGAGAACCAGGTCAAGATACTGGACACTGTATTAACCAAATGGCAATGCAATAATGGACAAAACCCCCTTGGCTTTAGCAGCACTAGAACTTAATTTAAAGAGATGATTGACCTAAAGCCTCTCCCTACGTCACTCAGTTATAAAAGGCTAACATGCACACAGCCACGTCTTCACATGGACGGTGATGAGGGTGAGGAAACAAAAGGCACGAATGAAAATGGGGGACCTCAGAGAAAGCGGCGTCGTCGTCTGTGAAGTCAGGGTCCTTTCCAGAGACAGACAGAGAGAGGTGAACAACATGAGTGAAACCCAGACACCAAAACCAAGGCCTCACACACGGACACAGTGGAACTGAAAACATGACCATGATGTAGTATTACTCGCACATAATGGGAAGAATGAGTAGCATGTTTCCTGTAGAAAACAGAGAAGGACAGTAAGTCCTTACCTGCCCACTCAGCACAGCCGTGCCACTGCTGCCTTCATCCAGAGAGGCACTAGGAGAGAGACAGGAAAACACACTGACTCACTCAGTCACACGTATTTACCTTCATGGACAATACCCTCATTTATTGGACAGTGTGTCATCACGAGGGCAGCCAACAATCAATAACAACAGACAGACAATGGAACCTTTACTACGTACACATGGAATCACTGGCCACCTTAATAATGGAACACGAGTCACTTTAATAATGTTTACATACTGCTTACTCATCTTATTTGTATATACTGTATTCTATTCTACTGTATTTTAGTCAATGCCACTCAGACATTGCTCATTCTAATATTGATATATTTCTTAATTACATTCTTTTACTTTTAGATGTGTGTATTGTTGTGAATTGTTAGATCCTACTGCACTGTCGGAGCTAGGAATACAAGCATTTCGCAACACAGGCAATAACATCTGTGACCAATAACATTTGACTTGATTTGGTGTAGTTCAATTGGTAGAGCATGGTGGTTGCAACGCTATGGTTGTGGGTTGGAAATCCCAACGGGGGACCAGTACAAAACAAAAGTATGCACTTACTAACTGAGTCACTCTGGATAAGAGCGTCTGCTAAATGTCTAACATGTAAAATGTAATTACTCGTAGTTATAGCTACAGTGCATTCAGAAAGTATTCAGACCGCTTGACTTTTCCCGACATTTTGTTATGTTACAGCCTTATTCTGGATTGAATCGTTTCCCCCCCCCTCAATCTACACACAATACCACATAACGACAAAGAAAAAACAGTCAATCAATCAATAATATAATAATTATTTTTAGCAAAAATGTTTATTTTTAATTTACAATCTGTAGAAGCTATGAGAATAGAAAGGTTCAGTACTTTTGTGAAGCATCACAGCACAGTTGAAAAATATATGGCAAATAGAAATCCAAAATGGATGATGTTGAGAGAGAGAGATGGGATGGGTTGAATGGAGCTGAAGGGTGGGACTAATAACAACATAACCAATGTAAAACATACGGGGTCTGTAAAATGTGTATAAGTTCAGAACTTTTGTGAAATAGCACAGTTACAAATATAAATCAAACTGGATGGACATCAGAAATAGAGGAAGGACTAAAAACAAACTAAATATAACTATTGTAAAATAGATTGTGTCTGTAAAATGTGTATAAGATGTATAAACTGAAAGTAAAAGCCTAAGTGTATTAGTTTACTCCAATTGGGGGAAGGGTGGTAGGGTTTGCGGGGAATAAAGGTATATTCTTAAAAAAGTATGTATGACTATATAGGTATGTGTATGTATATATGTGTATATGTATGCATGCGTGTATGTATATGGATATATATATTTACCCCCAAAATATATGTGGGATTGGAAATGATGCAGACAATTACATTGATGGAAGCAACATTCTTTCTGCAATATT